>NW_011934268.1:0-33300 GCF_000733215.1 Auxenochlorella protothecoides
CCCACCACCCACTTGCACCCCGTGATGGCAATCGTCCCCGGGAGCTGGGGCGTGCCCTCCAGCTGGATGCGGACCGGCTTGGTGGCAGGCGGGATGTTCAGAGACACCGGCTTGTTGCGCCACGCCGACTGCAGAGGCCAGGGGTGGGTTGATTTGAGAGGGGGTGGAGGCGGGTTGACGGCCCCACACTCGCCGAGCAGGCGCCGATCACGGGGATCCAGCCAGGGCAGTGATACCCTGTTGCAGCCTGTTTCCTTCGACTTCCTACCCAGAAAACCTCCCCCCCAACCCCCCGAAACACACCCACCGTGGGCTGGGCAGCGGGGGACACGGGGCGCGCGTCGTGGGTGCCCAGGTACTCGACCTCGAGCACCATCCTGTCGATGCGCAGGCTGACGGCGGAGGGGTTGGACACCTCCACCTCCACCGCCGCGGGCTCGCCCACCACCCACTCCAGCGGCGCGTGGCCCGCGGCGGCGGCCGCGCCCGCGGCGGCCGCGACGCCGCGTCGCGCGGCAAATGGGTCGTACAGGAAGGGGCCGCCCGGCGTGCCGGGGCTGGCGGGGGCGGGGGCGCCCAGCGCCACCAGCTGCAGCGCAGGGGCGCTGGGCCGCGCGGCCAGGAAGCGCAGCAGCGGCGGCGGCCCGGGCCCGGGGCGCGCCCTGGCGGGATTGGGAGGAGGAGGAGGAGGGTTTGACCCTGGGTGAATGGGGCGCTTTGCTGTGCGGCCGGGGCCACACGCGGGCAGGCACGCCCACGGCATCGCGGCCCAGTACCCTCTTCGAGGCACACTCGAGCGCAGGCGTCCCACAGTCGCCCTTCCACGCCCAGGCACCGCTCATTTCCCCCCCACCCTTCCTCTCCGCGCTCACCGCTCGGCGGGCGCCATCTGCGCCGCGGCGGCCAGCATGTTCTCCAGCAGGCTCTGCTGGCGGTGCGGCGACAGCTCGGCGGGGTGGTCGCGCAGGAGCACGGCCGCCGCCTCCCACACCTCGGCGTGCTGCTTGGCGTAGATGGCCAGCCCCAGGATGGCCTCCAGGCAGCCGGCGCGCACCTGGGGCCACAGGCTGGGGCTCTCCCGGTGCAGGGCGGAGCGGGGCGTGCTCCAGGGCTCCTCCAGGCCCACAGGGTCCATGTGTCGATCCGGCGGCTCCAGCGCCTTCCTGGCGGAGCATTTGATGGAGAGGGAGGGTTTGGGTGGGGGGCATCGAGACCTGTCATTGACGACGCTCTCGCATCTTGCGACGTGTTCGACCACCGCTCCCCACACTGCATTCCACCAGAAACCTCCCTCAACCCTCAGCAGAGCCTTCCCATCCCACGCACACATTCCCCACCTACGCACACCTTTCCCACCCACACCAGCAGCCAACCCCTCCCCACCCCTCACCTGGCGACCTCCAGGCTGCGCAGATTGGGGAAGCCTAGGTACTTGCTCAGCTCCACCGCCTGCCAGAGGAGGAGCATGCGCTTGCGCAGCGAGCCCACCAGCCCCAGCGCCTGGGAAAGGGGGGAAGGGGGAAGGGTGGCGAGACATAGAGAGGGTATAAGGGACGGCAAGCTCTGCGGGGCACCAGATGAAACTTAAAAACCTGGACAGTCACGCTGGGCATCTTGGGAATCGCAATAGGAGCCTAAGCACCTACTCCCCTCTCTATGTACCATCGCATCCCTGTCCCCTCACATCCCAGATAACCAACTCCACTCACCCCCGCGCCCTCCACGAAGGCCAGCATACGGTCCTCGGGCAGGGGCATGCCCTCAACCAAGGAAAGCACGCCTGTGACCAGGTCGGACACCTCAGCCCGCGCCGCCTCGCCCTGGATGGAAGGTTGGGGAATCAATGAGGAGGAGGGGGGGCTTTTGAGTGCCCAGTGCCCGCATAGCTGCCGGCATGCTTTGTGCTACAGCCCAGGACAGCTCTCCAGGCCGCTTACATCACCCCTATCTGCCCTCTCCACGACTACAAAGCCCCCCTTTCCCCTGCTCACAAACCCCTTCCCAAGCATTTCCCCTCCGCCCAAACAACCACCATCAACTCCAACTCACGTGAAGGCCGGCCAGGAAGCGCGCCAGCTTCAAATCGGCTTCCGCCTGCAGCGGCAGCACGCCCTTGCGCCGCAACGCCGCCTTGGCCTCGGCCATGTGCGCGCGCACCTCCCCCTCCACGCCGGAGCTGCGCAACGCCTTCCAGAACTTGGGACCGCCGAAGGCCGTGCTGGTGCCTGGTCAGGGGGGTGGACGGGAGGAGGGGCCATAGGTGTAGGGAACAGGGGGTCATTCATCAGATAACTAGCGGCCGTTCCGTCACACATCCCACTCAACCCCTTTCCAAGGAACACCGCAGCATCAGACCTGTGTCATGCCACGTCAGACACAGCATCCACAAGTGCGAATGCCAGTAGACAAGGCCCCCTACCTTTGCCCACCCCAACTACAGACAACCCCACATAGAGAAACGCACGCACCCGTGCCGGCCTGGGACAGCGCGTCGTCTGCGGCCTGGGGCGCAGTCCCATTCGACCCCGACTGCTCGACCTCCAGCCCTGAGGTAACGACCCCTCCGCTGGCCTGTCGGTCCCCAGACCCCAGATCGCGGCTGGACACGGGAGTGCCAGCCTCGGAGGCGGTGCCGGAGGCCTGGCCATCGCGGCCGCGCCGCCACTGCTTGTCGTCGGTGAAGACGGAGGCCTGGTTCACCGTGTACCCCCCCGCGTCCATCGCCGCCTCCAGCGCCTGCGGTGTAAGGAGGGATGGGGGGATGGGGTATCAATGGCGTGAGGTCCCCCCCCAGCATCACGCCATCTGGGCACCCAGGAACCATCAGTCAATGAGCACGAGGCAGACTGGCCGCGAAGCGGCAGTCTGCCCTCTGGAGCTAGCATCCCGCGCAGGCCAGAAACACACACATCCCATCTCTCCCCCCCCCCTCCTCCCGTCCAATCCCCCTCACCTTGGCGCTGGCCTGGCCCTCCAACGCCCCCGCCTGGAAGACCCAGTCCCCCACCACGCGGCACAAATCGGCGGCGACGTTGAAGTGGTCCAGCGCGTCCCGCGGTGACCCCGCAAGCAGGCAGTGGTCGCCCATAGCCTTCTGCAGCCGGCCATACCGTTTCTTTGTCTTCACCTCCTGCATGCATGAGGTAGAAAGGGGTGTGCTGAGGATGCTGCCTGCAGCCATTGGGGTCATGCGCCAGCCCCCCCGTCGACCACCACATACTGCCACCTTGCACCCCCCCTCCGTGCCGCCCCCCCCACCTCAACCCCCCTCCCCCTTCATGATTCTCGACAACGACAGACCTCGTCACTGTAGAGCCGCGTCTGCACCGCCTCCAGGGGCCCGGCCCCCGTGAACTCCGGCGCGTCCACCAGCGAGCCCAGGTCCAGCATGGCGGGCGAGGCGCTGTGCATCCAGCGCTCCAGCTCGCCCAGCATGCAGGCCGCGTAGTCGTGCATGACCACCTCGGCGTGGTGCTGCAGGTGCTCTGGGGTGGCACCCGGAGGGAAGGTGTCGAGGCCCGGGAGGGCCAGCAGGCCGCCGCCCACCTGGGCGTCGGTGGGGTCGAAGCCGAAGAGCCGCACGGTGAAGGCGCCCTTGAACGCATGGCAGCGCTGCTGGAAAGCGCGGCAGGCCTTGGCCAGGTCACGTGTGTGCCCACAGTGTAGGATGCCAATCACGCCCAGCACCGCCCGGTGGGCATGCAGCGTGGACAGAGGGCTGGGGCCCAGGGCGGCCTCCTCCTGCCGGGTTCGTGTGGTCGATGTTTTTGGGCGGGGAGGATGAGGAAGGGGCATGGTGGCATGTGTGGGGAGAGGGGTTGTGGAGAGAAGGAGCATGGTTTGGGGGATGCATGGCGTCAAGGGGTGGCGGGTGATTGCAAGGAGAAACACTGCGGTGGCTGCCAGGTCAAACAAAGGCCCGGCAGGAGCATGGAGGGGTGCAGCGGGCAAAGCCCAGCATGCAGCAGCCCCTGACCATGGCCGACCTGCATGTGGTGTCCCGAGAAGAGCACGACAAACAGCCACCCAGCCCGACAGTAAACTACAGCGCGTACACGCCTCGCACCCCGAGGAACTTGAAGTTCATGTTCCCGCTCTTCCAGGGGATGTGCTTGAAGGGCGTCTTGTGGGCTTCGTGATGAAAGGTCCGCACGTGAGACAGCTTCACCTGGTGGCACGTGTGTGTGGGGGGGGGAATGAGCGATGCAGGCACGATCCCTGATGCAAGGACTACCGCTGCCTTGGCATTCGGCCGCGCTGTATCTTAAGTATCTGGCCCATGTGAGGGTCTGCACCCCATCGTGGCCAGGGCACTGCTCATCACCGCGGCCAAAGGAGTGTAGCCAACCTGCTTGTGCCGGGTGATCAGGGAGGCACACCGCTGGAACTCCGCATCCGGCGCCTCTCCGACAGGGATCATGGCCTGCAGGGGGTGGGGGAGCCCGCTGCTGGCACAGGTGCGCTGCGCTCGGTTCGAAGGCCCTGGCGGTCCAGGCACCTCGATCACTCACCACGCGAATCTCGGCGGGGCTGAAGAGGGTAATGTTCGGCTCCACAGACCTCCGCACCCCGCCCTTCGCGCTTGCCATGCTGCCTCCCTACGCAGTCACCCTGTCACTTCAGAACGGCATGGGCCTGCAGCGGAGCGAGGACTGATCCTCACACACAGAGCACAAGGAGCCTGAAAATGAATGATCACAATGAGATCACATCAAGTGCACGTTCTTCCAGCGAGATGCAAAGTCTCGTCTCGGCGCGCGCTGCTGCTGAATTTCATAGATCCATACCGAGCTCGTCCCAACGGGACACCCTGCCCGTTTCGTAATGCATTCCCTTGCCGTTTCATGATGCATTCAGAAACCGTCATCAGTCAATAACATACGTGGCGGCGTGTTACGCCCACCCCCAGACAGAGTGCACATGGTGGGCCTGTTGTCAAAAGCTCAAAGTCATGTCAGTCTACCCGACGCCGCCACCGCCGAAATCGCTGCCGCCGCCAAAGCTGCCACCGCCACCAAAATCTTCGCCGCCTCCCATGCCACCGCCCCAGTCGTTGCCACCGCCTCCCATGCCACCCCAGTCTCCACCACCTCCACCGTAATCATTGTTCACTGGAGTGGAAAACAAGTGGGCTTCTTGTCGGATGGGAGCATGTTGTCATGCAGGAGGGCGATCAGGCGCACGATCGCGAGTCATATGCCGTGGACAGAGCTTCCCGACATCGTGCCTTTGAGACTATACACGCGATCCCTGGCTGTACCCCATAAAGTGCAGCAATACACCTTTCATCAACTCACCGACAATGTTGTTATTGACTATCTCAGTGTTGCCGCCAGCAGGGAACCCGCCTCCATAGTTATTGTTGATGATCTCAGTGTTGCCGCCAGCAGGGAACCCGCCTCCATAATTATTGTTGATGATCTCAGTGTTGCCACCAGCAGGGTATCCACCTCCGTACCTGCGTCACAGGCGCTCCGGAATTCAATGCCTGCTGAAGAATCCTCCACCGATGCTGTGGTCCCCAGCCCACACAAGGCACCCTTCAGCCCTTCCACGACCCTGACAAGCCAGCAGCAGTAGGGATGCCGGTCGTGCAGCTCACCCTGGTGTGAGTGCGCTCCCTATGAGGGCCCCGCCCAGGAAGCCGGCACCGGCGCCCAGTACCAGACCGGTGCCGACGCCCATTCCGCAGGGTGGAGGCTGTTGGTTGTATACCACCGGACCTGCGGCATGGAGCAGAAGAGGCGGTGATCACAGGTCGCGCTTGCGAGGGGAACAGGCAGCTCTGGCGTCCGTGTGACCCTGTGAGCCTCCTTCCGCCCATGCACTCCGGTGCAGACGGCGTAAGGCAGGGAGAGACCACCATGCAGGCTCACCGCCATAGCCAGGCTGGCCATAGCCGGGCTGGCCATACCCCTGAGGTGGGTAGCCCTGGGGTGGGTAGCCGGCCTGGTAGTTCTGAGGGGGATACCCCTGACTGTACTGCTGCTGGGGGTAATACTCCCCCGACGTCACGGGGACGCCGCAGCACGCACCCTGCATTGGCAGGAGGACAGGTGTCCATGGAGAGACGGACAGGAGCGCCCCACGAAATGCACCGCCTGCCCCCATCCTTTGGCAAAGACACACACTCCCTCTCATGTGCTCACCATGTTCCAGCGCGCTCTATAAACTCTTGTGCTGGGCGCTCCACGGAGGTAACCCTGTGCGGGAGGCCCCGCTCGGTCGCAGTCCCGTTGAGGTGGAAGGCCTAGACACAGGCTCGGCTATTGCACTGACTTGCAAGCGGGTGAATAATTAGCAATGCTAATAAGTACAAGGGGATGCAAGTAGTTGGGTATGAGGTCCCTGGCCTCCAATCGCCCGGCCAACAATTTCCGGGATCGCTCGTCGCGCTCGCCTTCCACCTCGTCACTTCAGAGTGGCATGGGCCTGCAGCGCAGCGAGGACTGATCCTCACACACAGACGACAAGTAGCTTGTATGTGGAAAATCACAACGATATCAGATCGCATGTGCGTCAAATAAAGGCTACTGAGGTTCTCATGTATGCGCGATGTCCTTGCACTGTGCGTGGCGCCCTCGACTGCGTCGTCGTGTTGTGACCTCTGGTCGGCCGGTTTCCGGACACAAACACAATCAGCCAAAAGCAAACGTCACAGAATATCAGGTGATTCAGGCAGATTCCACAAAGGGTGTGCCTTTTGTCAAGAGATTGAAGTCATGTCAGTCTACCAACCGCCGCCGCCGCCAAAGTCGCCGCCGCCGCCGCCAAAGTCGCCACCGCCACCCATGCCACCGCCCCAATCGCTGCCGCCGCCTCCCATGCCACCACCTCCCCAGTCCCCTCCTCCTCCCATGCCCCCGCCGTAGTCTCCACCGCCTCCCCCGCCATCGTTTACTGCAGTGGAGGAAGTAAGAATTCTTATTGAAAAGGGTGCACTGTGTACTGCCAGAGGGCAAACATGCACAAAGGGATTCCAGGTCACAGGTCATGGAAAGGTAGCCCCCACCAGCATCTGGTTGAGGATCCTCCCAAATGTCATAATACACTCTACATCCCTGTGTAGCACAATAAGGACCCATGGTCCACTCACCAACAACATTATTGTTGGTTATCTCGGTGTTGCCACCATCGTAGTATCCTCCTCCATACCTGTGCATCAAGGGGTGAAGAATCAAAATGCCAGCTGAGCAATCACCGCTGCAGCTGTGATGCCCAAAAATATAGACAAGGCACCCCTCAGCCCTCCTCAGGCCCTTGGGAGGATGGCAGCAGGCAACAATCGATTCCAATGCTCACCCCGGTGTGAGCGCGCTCCCTATGAGGGCGCCGCCCAGGAAGCCTGCACCCGCGCCCAGCGCCAGGCCGGTGCCGGCGCCCATGCCGCTCGATTGGGGCCGCTGATTGTACATTCCTTGCCCTGCAGCAGCAATGGACAGGGAAGTGGAGAGCCTCAGCATGCGCACAACAATGGTAGCCATGGCGATCATGGGACGCAGCAGACCTCCTGCCGCTCTGGCTTCTGCTGACAGCCCGCAGTGGTGATTTCTGCCTGTCAAGCTCACCGCCATAGCCTGGCTGGCCATAGCCGGGCTGGCCGTAGCCGGGCTGGCCATACCCCTGAGGTGGGTAGCCCTGGGGTGGGTAGCCAGCTTCATAGTTCTGAGGGGGATACCCCTGACTGTACTGCTGCTGGGGACGGTACTCCCCCGACGTCGCGGGGACGCCGCAGCACGCACCCTGCACGGGTCGATGGTCAGGAGTGGAAGAAGGGACCTGCAGGTACGGCCCACGAACGCGTCGGTTTGGCCTTCTCACTCGCAGTCACGCGCATTAAAGCTCATGTACCCACCATAATGAAGCGTGCTCGCTGAATTTCTTGTTGGTGCCCTCCGCGGCGGTGGCTGGGACGCACCCTGTGTGAGACTTTGCGTGTGGTCGCGCCGGGCGAGAGGTGGGGAACCTCGAAGAATGCAGGTCTGGCCCTTGCAGTGCCTTTTGAGCCCGCAAATATACCAACAAGGTTGAAAAGGTAAAAGGGGGTACTTCTGTGTTTTGGGCATGAGGCTCTGGCCGTCAACATGAGGATTCTCTCGGGACATTTTCATGTGAGGAAGCCTCACGGAACCGCAAGATCTTCCCGGGGAGAGACACGTGCGTCACGCCAGCAGCTCGTCAAAGAGGTCGTTGTACTCCTCCGCGCCGCCGGTCTCCCCTGCCTTGCGCTTCACTCCTACGGCACGCAGCTGCTTTGGGGGAGTGGGAGTGGGGCAGGCAGCACTTACCGGTCCCACAGTGCCTCCAGCGCCGTCGTCTGCATGGTACAGCCGCTCCAGCAGCATGCAGGATATCTCTGCAACATATGTGTAAGGGTGAGGAGGAATCGCAGCGACTTACTACCACATGCCTGCCTTCCAGTCCAGTCGTGTGGCTGGACACAGCTGAGTGGCGCATTTTAGGAACCCAGGACAATGCGCGCGCAGACTTGGCAGTATCTAGCTGTACCACAAAAACATCTGCCCCTGGGTCCATGCTCACATCCTGACACCTCCCCCCCCCCGTGCTGGCTCCTCAAACCCAGCAGCCCACCTTTGAGATCCTCATGCTGCATTCCATGCTCCTGCCACCAGGGGGTGACGCCGTCGTCGCTGAGGCGGGTCGGGATCCTGAGCACCTTCATCACCGTCCAGATGCACGCCAGCGCAACATGGCACGCTGGGAACATTAGGCACAGCGGCAGCTTGTAGCTGCGTGTTGGGTAGTAGGAGGGTGGGTTGGTGACGTCGGGCGGCAGGGCAGACTGAGAGAAGCAAGCGGCTCATGGGATTTGATCTGCATGGCTGACAACAGCTCCCCCAGACTCGTGCTTCTTTGTGCTCACAACCCCCCACCCGGTGCCCACGCCTCAACTCTGACCCAACACCAGTACCTGTCGTTCAGCAGGTTGATGCACATCTGCTGGAAGCTGACGGAGCCGGGGTGAGCCTGGCCCCACTCCTGCCACACTCGCGTCAGCGCCGGCCTCCTCAGCGCGGCCAGCATCGTGCCAAAGGGGTGCTCTATGGCGACATCGAAGCGCAGGGCATACAGCACAGCCCTCTCGGCCAGGAAGAGCCGTTCCCTTGCTGCTGTGAGAAAGTCCTGTGGAGCGTCGAGAGGGATTCAGGGGTGGAGTGATGGTCACAAGGGGCCGAGCATCCAGGATGTGCATGACGCATCACAGACTCACATGGTTGCGGAGAGAGAGCCCCGCGACCTCTGGCCCATAGCGCCGCATGCAGCATGCTGTGATGACATCGCGGGCGCTCTTGGGGGTGTCCTCCAGCTTGCCTCCCAGGTAGAGACATGCCATCGCAATGAGCTGGCGAGGGGATTGCGGAGTGGGTGATGAGGTCGGTACCCTGGTAGAGGCATGCACCAGCTCAGCCGGCTTGCAGGAGCTGCTGGTACACCTGTGAACTCTGGCAAAGGGGCAGAGATAAAGTCCCAACCGTCCCCCCCTCCAACTCACAAACTTGTCGTTCAGGAGAAAGGAGTGGGTGGCGTAATACCTGTGGAAGATGACCACTGCTGTGCCCATCGCAACATGGTCCCTGCAGCGCAGGAGGAGCAGACAACGGGAATGGAAGATGGGCGAGAACGACCTAGGTGTGCACCTCCTCGGCAGGGCGTCGTTCTCTGCCGAGCCTATGCCCTACCGCAGCTCACATATTGAGGGCCTTCCCGGCATGCGCGATGAGGTCTATGGCCGAGCGCTTCATGCGATTCTCGAGAGCGGGAGATACGCCGTGCTTGCGATTGACCGACATGGCTTCCAGCTCCTCCGCTGTGCAGAGTCTGCGCTGAATATAAGCCATGGGGCCCCAGACGCCGTGGTGTGGTTGCAACCACGCCCTACATCCGCGATCTTTACTTTCAACCCGGTTATGAAATCTAATATCAGAAGCTGATGCATCACGCTGGACCTTTGGCTTCGACGGTCATCGGCCTCCTCCCGGGGCGCTACCGACTCCAGGTTTTATTCCATTTCTCGGCGGGACCATTGGTGATGCCCAACACTTCCGCTTGTGTAAGCCTCGCACCCCGCACAGCATGTTAGGCAAGAGCATAAACTCCATCTGAATTCTGTCTGGGTGGTATCTTCCCCGGGGTTTACGTCGGGTACAGCTCGGGTCAGCTGCGGGTATAGTCTCGACCTCTGAAATGCGCTGAGCGGCCAGCCCGCAGCCCTGGTGGGGTGCCATGCCATTCCGATGGCTCTTGTGCTGTGGCCCCAGGAAGCAGCCGAGCGCCAGCAAGCGGCGAAAATGGAGGAGGCGGCATACAAGGGACCTGAACGCTGCAGCGGCCTCCCTCAATGGTGCGCCACTGAGTATTTAAGCCATGCCGCGATAGTCCACCCCTACCGCTTCCGAATTTCACTTCCCATGACCTTACAGGAATGTATCCTGGCGTAGCCCCGCTGCACCGGATCAGCGGGGCCCGTACACCATCTGTCAGGAGTGAGTTGTGCTTGCAGGGAGAACTGCAGGGCAAACAGGCATGATGCTGCTATTCTTCTCTTTGATCAGTTCTTACCAATAATCCAAATAAGGGGCCTGTCAAATTGCCTTGCAAATGTCTCTCTAGAGTATCTCCATAGCCCGCAAATGTGACCCTGCGCATCATTCTTGTACCCCACCCTACCATGAACCAACAGGTGAGGACCAGGACTGGCATGATGCTGAGGAGGCGCTTTCGGGCTCTGAGAGCATGGAGGTGTGGTCTCCAGATGGTAACAACCACGAGTCACCCTTCTCAGACTCGTCATCCCCTGGCCTCCTGGTGAGGAGGGGCGACATCAACAACCTCGGGGACGGGGGGTACTCAAGCGCTTGCAACCTCTCCACAGGGGCTGAGCGGCCCCAGCGCAGAAACCTGGATGGGGCTGCAGCACAATGTTGGAGAGAGAGGGTGCATTCACAGCCCTCAAAAGTTTGCACAGTGGCCCCGCTGCCAATGTGGTGTCATGGCATGCTGAACCTGTCCATCAAGCGTCCATCCCCCCCATCCCCTGCGCCAGGACCGGCTGAGCATCATGTGGGAGCTACGGAAGCAGAAGCAGCCCAACCTGGAGGAGTTACCCTCCTCGCCTCGTTCGCCCCGCGTGGTGCGCCGGGCTGAGTCAGCGTGCTGCGTCTGCATACCGCGGTGCCCCACTCGGACTGTGGTACCAGACCGCCTGCGCCTCCACACTGGACCACCAGGAATTTCCGCATGTGTTCACTCCTCCAACATCACTCCCCCTTCACCCGCAGACCGGCTCCCGGCCCATCCTCATCAAGTCCCTGACCGGGAACGCTCTGAACTCCCAGGTGGGACGAGTGGTGGAATGGGGGGCGTGTGGATGAGTCTCCACTGCGGTGCCTTTCCTCTCACCCAATGAGCCTCATACCTTCAGGTCAAGACACAGAAATCGGGATCGGGGCATGCTCAGCCTGGGCCCCCCTCGTGTTCCCTGCATCCATATGCTTCGCATTCATCTCCTTCTCCCTTTCTCCTCCCGTCAGAACCTGGGCACGCTGCCCTCTGCCCCCCTGGCCGTGCGGTGGGCGTCGGTGGGCGGCGAGACCTTCCAGGTGCGTGGGCAGGACTACATGAAGTCCAGGGTCAAGGAGCCCAGCGGCCCCGCGATCTACAGGCTGCTGGGCGCCGACCTCTTCTCCTTCGACCAGAAGATCCACAATATAGCGCACCACATAGACCTGCCCGCCCCGCCGCGCGTCAGCGCTGCACACTCTGCGCTGCCACCCGAGGAACGGCTGCCCCTCATCCTCATCATCAACCTCCAGCTGCCGTCCTACGTGGTGAGAGCAGGCACCTCCCTGGTTTTGCCTGCTGTCTGGTGGGCGGCGTAGGGCTTGGGGCCTCGCTCTTGGGCGAGGCTCACATGGTGGCCAGGGCAATCGTACCTTGTACGCAGACCCACACGCGTTCCCACCTGCATCCCCGCCCCCTGCAGCCGCCCATATTCGGCAGGAACCACGATGGCCCCGGGTTCAGCCTGGTGTTTTACTTTGCGCTGCCGGACAATTGGACGCCGGACCAGGTGCCCAATCGCGCCGCCCTGGAGCTGTTCCAGAGGTTTGTGCACGACGGCGTGGAGTCGGACGGCTGCGCCACCCGGGACCGCCTGAAACTGATCCCACACGTCGCCAACCCAGAGGAGTGGGCCAGCGCCGCCCCCCTCTCCCGTGAGCTGGGCACAAGTTGGATTGACAGGCAGGCCGTTTGCAGAGAGTGTTTGTTTGCTCATGGTGCTGGGAAGGCGGGCTGGAGGACAGAGCTTGTGCCCAAAGAGCCACCTGTCCCAGGGGATGTCAGGCACACTCCATCCAGGCTCTGCGGCTGGTAACACCAAGCAGCGGCATGCAATCTACCCAAGGCTGGTGACCCGACGCTCACTCTTTGACAGCAGAAACTCCCAGCTGGCACCCATACACAGCCCCCTCACCCATCCACCCCCCATCCCGCCCAGGGTATGAGTCGAAGCTCCTGTCGAGTTACGCTGACAAACCCATCTTGTCCCGCCCTCAGCACCACTTTTTTTCCACATCACGCTATATGGAGATTGACCTGGACATCCACTGCTACGCCTACCTGGCGCGCAAGGCACTGCATGGCTTCCTGGGCAGGCTTGGGGGCTTGGTCATTGACGCGGCCTTTATAGTACAAGGTGAGCCGACGTGGTCGGTTGTGAGGCATACAGCGTGACAATGATTGCCTGGGATCGAGATGCAGGGGCCTAGCGCACTCCCACCCAGACCATCGATGCAGGGCCAGCTTGGGAGTGATCATCAATCGTTGCCTCCTCAGTATACCCCCTCCTTCATATTCGATTCTTTCCAGGCAATGCCGAGGATGAGCTGCCGGAGCTGGTCTTCGGGGCCGGCAGGCTGTCTGGCGTCAGGCTGGACCTGGCCCAGCCCTTTCGGGTGGTGCCGCAGGAGGAGCTCGTGCTGCACCGGCTCAGCCCCAACCTTACCAGCACCTGAGAAGCCAGCGAGGCTGCCCGACGGCGCCGGCCCCCTCTCCCCTTGCTTGCCTCTCAGACGCTGCAGGACCCATCTTGTACCATGAAAAATCTTTCAGTGAGAACATAAATATCATGTCTGAGCTCAGGCAGTGCAGGATTGAGGTCCTGTATCTGAGAAGGGATCAGGTTTGCCCGGGTGTGACCTGACGTCCATGCCGGGCATGGCTAACCAGCTAGGGCGCGATACAGATACATGTCGCCATGCAATGACCCACATTGCGACCCAAGTGACACAGGTAGCGCATATAACACTAATTGTTGTGCTAAACATCAGCAAATATAATTCGAATCCCTGCAAGGGGGGCCCCTGTGTATTTCCCGATACGAATGCACGCAGCACCCGTCGCGCCCACGAACTCAT
Organism: Auxenochlorella protothecoides; assembly: GCF_000733215.1. NCBI lineage: Eukaryota > Viridiplantae > Chlorophyta > Trebouxiophyceae > Chlorellales > Chlorellaceae > Auxenochlorella > Auxenochlorella protothecoides. The sequence goes on from NW_011934268.1 coordinate 13,440, forward strand.
GCTGGCCTCGGCCTCCACGCGTGTCCTCTCGACCTCTGGTCCCCAGCGCTTCGGCTCGATCATATCCCGGCGCACAGGTGTGATGGTGTGCGTGGCTGCCCAGCCCAGCGCCCCTGAGGCGCTGGAGGAGAGCCCCTTCCCCAGACTGGGCCGGAACGCCGCCCTGTACAAGGAGGTGGGCGGGGGGAAGAAGTTCCGGCAGCACGTGAACCCCCTGAAGAAGGAGCTGGCCACCCCTCCCCCTCCCCCCGACTGGGCGGCCGTGTACGCCGACCCCGGCCTGCCCCTGATCGTGGACGTGGGCGCGGGGTACGGCCGATTCCTGCTGGGCCTGGCCCAGACAGGTGCGGCGGGCGGCCTGCACAACCACCTGGGATTCGAGATCCGGGGCAGCGTGGTGGACAGGGCCCAGGACTGGGCAGCGGCGCTGGGCGTGGCGCGCAGCGTGCATTTTGTGCTGGCCAATGCCACCCTCAGCCTGGGCCCCGTCCTCCGCTCCTACCCCGGGCGGCTGGACCTGGTGACCATCCAGTTCCCGGACCCCCAGTTCAAGAGGCGGCACCGCAAGCGCAGGATCGTGCAGCGGGGGCTGGTGGACAGCGTGGCGGAGCTCATGCCGCGCGGTGGCCGGGTGTTCCTCCAGTCTGATGTCCTGGAGGTGAGGGGGGGAGGATTGAAAGGCGGGGAGCATCTTCATGGGTTACAGTGGACTGTGCCGGAGCCCCTGTCGGGTAGCAGGACGGTATGGGGGCGCCGACCCTGTGCTCCAGCAGACATACCGTTGGGATGGAGACAGACGATGCATCGGGACAACACTCTGAACGAGCAAGGAGACTCATGGCCCTGAGCGGCGCTTTCTGAAGAGTAGACAGTTGCCCTGACTCCCTTCCTGCACCCGCGGGAACGGGGATGTGCTGCAGAGCGGCGCAATGGCAGGCCGGATTGTCAATGTGAAAGTCTCGTGCATACAGTCTTGAACCCCCCCGCCCTATTTGCCAGGTCGCTGAAGACATGCGGGACCACTTCCTTGCACACCCGGCCTTCTCGCCTGCCCCTGGCCATGACGCGCCAGACGCTGTGTTCCATGCGCGATCCAGGCATCAACTGGACATGGGGCTCAAGGGCAACGACAAGGAAGGCTGCTCTGGCGGGGAGGAAGGCTTGGCCCTGGGGGAACCGCCCTGCGCATCCCTGGGCTGGCTCCGGGAAAACCCACTGGTGCGCGCACCTTCCAGTGGAAGAGGTGGATACATTCTGCCTGGGAACAGATGTGAGACTTTGGTTAGCCACTGAATCGCATGAATGTGTTTGCATTCGACGCTGTCCTGATGAATCTTGAGCTTGCACCCGCTCAACTTTTGCCCGCTCTCCTTGCTGTGCACAACAGGGCATGCCGACTGAGAGGGAGGTGCTGACGCAAAGGCAGGGTGGTGCCGTGTATCGAGTCCTACTGGAAAGGAGGTGACGATGTATATCCCCAACGAGCTGAGTATGTATGCTGAGGGTGCTGTAAGGTCATCTCCTACTTATAGTCTGGCAGGAAGAAATTCAAGGTGGTTTCCAAGCAGGAAGCAACACCTGCAGGCAATGCGGCTAGGGGGCAAAACAACTGGGAAAAGGAGATGATAAAAATTGTGCACGCTGATTGCAGAAGAGATGTGGCCCTTCTATCACCAAAGCCCATGCACTCATTCCAAGGCTGCACGGCATGAGTGGTCCATGGCAACTCCCCCTGCGAGTGGACAGAAGCGCAAAGCAAATGGGGAGTCGCCGGTGAAGGTGCAATTCAGAAGCTCTGCGGAGGGTGTGTCGAAGCATCCCAGCGGCAGGATGGCAGGGGCAAAGGAGTAGGCGCCCAACCCCTGTGACCCGTGGGTGATGAAGGTGGGGGTGTCACAGGCTGATCTTGCAATCATCTTGGCGCAACGCACCCTGCCCTCCTCAGTCACCCACCTGGCAGAAGATGCCCGCTCCAATCGCCAGCAGGGCAGCGGACAGCATGTGATTTGCATCCGCCCACTGCATGTGGCATGGACGAGCAGGGTAGTGGCAGGAGAAGCTGCTCAAGTTGGACTGCATACCATCATCACCAACAGGCCTGCATCCTCAGCCCTCAGAATGACCCTTGACACACTCACCATTGCCAGAGCCAGGCCAACATACAGGTGGTGGAAGTGGATGGCATGCCCCTTGCCGCTGAGCGTGATGAGACCCATGCCGCAGTACCCCAGAATGGTGCAGCGTGGGAGCAGGTACTTCGTGAGATGCCGGGACTGGTAGGCCCAGAGCAGGTGGAAGCCCAACACGCCCACCACCATCAGCAACACTGGGCAAGGGGCGGTGTGGGTGCACACTGGTTTGCTGAGTGAAGCCCACAGCGTCTGATCCAAACCGCACCCGGGATCGCATGCCCACATTCAACTCAACACACCAGCAGCAATGAGGGCGATGAAGGGCCAGCTCCAGCTTGGCAAGTCTCTGAAATCATGCTGGAAGGCCGGAACATCACTCAGAATGGAGTATACGAGTGGTACAGAGAGCAGGAGAAGGGAAAAGTACCAGCGCGCCCTGCGGCATAGCATGCATGGGCGGTGAGGCATGGAAAGCAACAGTGCAATACCAAGGACCATTATTTCGAGGCATTGGCATTTGCGGGGAATCTACTTGTCGAGAACAGCCCGCTGCTCCACCTCCAGCATGCCGCTTACCCTGAGAACAGGAAACTAAATCTTGGCGTCATCACCAGCCCAACCAGCCAAGCCAGCACAATGCCCATGAGACCCAACACCGTCAGATTGGTGAAGGTCTCGAGAGCGTCCATCTGTGGTGGAGGGTGCGATGGTGTGGTGCTACATTGACTATCTGCAACGGCGTGGTGTGAGGCACTCCACAACCGGCAAACACCCGATGTCCTTGGATCGCTGGGGCACCTGCACCTGTCATGCCAAACCTTGCCTGTACACAGCAATCTACTAAAGGGTTACCAAGTGTCAGGTGCTGTAGCAACGTACCTCCACAATGCAGTCAGCGGGCAAATGCCATTTGCACGCCAGTCGCTGGGTACCATATGATGCTGCCAGCAGCCCCAGCCATGTGCCCTGGTCAGGTGGGAATGAGGTACTATCGGTTACACTAAAGTTTGAACCACATCACATCTTGCTGTACGGCATGGCAAGTATCGTAATGGTACGGACGACCACCTTCACTCTTGCTCCCTCCATGTCGGCTGAACGCAAGAACTGGTCCCTCATCACCATGCGAAATGCATCATTGCCAGGGGTCTCCTCGTCAAATGCCTGGATGGTCAACAGTTTGCGTAATGCATCCGTTAAAGAGTTGTTTCTCGACAATATAAGCGGGGATTCGAGGTCCAGAGATCCTCGGGGGCTTGGCATGGCATGCCGGGCATGGTCCTTGGTTGGGACAGAAAAACCGGACCTCATCTACGGAATCTCGCGCATCAGATTATCGTGAAGGCGGTCGACCCATAATGCAATCCCGTTCGTTAGAGGAGTTTGTTTACGCTGACTTGCGGCTGAGTGCCGAATGTTTCAACGCTTCATGGGAGGGGTTTTCATTGGACGAGTCATGGCAAGGCGCGACGGACCAGGTCGCGCCTTGCTGCTCGACCTCGAAATGGCAGTGTGATCGCTTTACAAATTCATCCTTGGGTAAATCAGCATATATTGCTCAGATTCAAGATTTTGTATGCACACCACAATCGGTTTATTGTGAGGAGTGCACATCAGCATATACATCTGGAGACTGAACTCAAGGCCTGCGTTGTTGGTCCATCGGAACAGCGGCATTGCGAGCTCCATGTCACCTAAGGAGGACATACTGGACGACATTCATCGGTGAGTGCTCGATGTGCCCGTGCGGGGTCCTGATCACTTGCGCTGTGGAGTACATCCTCCTCGTCATAGGGAAACCCATGTGAACCACCTGCAGGTCATGCACCGAGCTGTTGGAGTCCTGCAATGACGTGTGGATCGATGACGCAGCACTCTCATCTGCTGTTGACGAAGGCGCTGAGGAAGCTAGGAGGCAGAAGCCAACCCTCAGGCTCCCACTGAAGTTCGATGACCTCACCCAAGAGGTATCTGGTGCTCGGGAGCTGCCAGAAACTGCTAGCTATGAGGATGGTGGAATGTTTTGATTGCGATACACTGCAGCTTATAATGAAATGACTGCGTTGTTCCTGTGTTACTCTGTGCACCTGGTCTCTTCACCTGCACCGCCTCCATCTCCACTGCACCACCACCAACGACCAGGTCAATTACATTGCTGTGAGCCACCTCCTGGATCAAGGGAGCAGCCATGATGCAGGCCTGCTGGCGAGCACGGGGCGCACGAGCAGAGAATGCATGGAGTATGGTCTCATGGCGTGTCACCTGGACGGGCGAAGCCTGGACGCACGGTTCCTGGCGCACTTTTCACGACAGCAGGCGAGTACCGTATATGGTTTGGGTAAGGGACTGCCGGTGGAGGGTTAGGGGGGGCGGAGATGCCTGCACAAGGAAAGTTTCTCATGATTCCTGGCCAGACCTGCTTGCTGACAGGAGCACCATCCATGGCTTGCGTCAGCATGTTCAAGCAGCGTCCCCACACCTGCCCCCTCCTGCCACTGCTCGTCTCAGGTATTCACCTACTTCAACGTTGATGCCTGCGTCGAGGAGGAGGTCCGCCCCGGTATCATGCTCTCCAAAGCGGTGTGTGCATGGGCCAGTGGGTGTTTGGTGATGGCTTTGAGGTGGGGCTTTGCGTCACAGCACTGGCTGCCAAGGATGCATTCATGTGGGGCCCCGGGCGCAGTACCATGCCTGCAGGGGACTAGATCCCCCACCTGTTTCTGCCCCAAACCAAACTACCTCCCGCCCCTCTCTCCCTCCAGGGGCCTCTGAATGTGTGGGTGAACAACGTCGTGACCGTGCTGCAGGCTGCTGGAAAAGCCATGCTAAGTGCAGGTGGGAACTGTGTAGAGCTGGATTGAATGTGGCGCTTACACTGCGCGCATGTCTCCAAGCGGGTTCAGAAAGCACACCTCCAAGGCATATAGTTTTGCATCCTTGGCGGTCTCTAATGCGAGGAGGAGGTGTTCAAATGCACACTCCCCCTCTTCCCTTCCCCACTTCCCAAGACCACCCGAGCCTGGGCGCGTGGCTCCTCACCCTGGTGGACACAGCCGCCCGAGACTCCCCAGGCGAGCCAATGCAGGCCGGGGCGCTGGTGGGCGAGCTGGCGCGTGCCGTGCCCGGTTTCAGGGACGAATGGGCCGGGCTCGCGGAGGGCAGCGTGTGCTCTGCCCGCTTCCAGCGCAAGGCGCAGGCGCTGGTCGCCGCGCTGGCCGCGCGTTTCGGCGCCGGCGACCCGCGCGTCGCCTTCCGCGGCTCCGACGGCCTGGCCTTGGACTCCGGCCCCGACACCATCGCGGCGCTGCTGGCCGCCGGAGTCCTGCGCACCGGCGCCCCCCTGGCTGACGCCCTGAAGGAGCGCAGGGACCTTGGCGGCAGCCGGTGGGAGGCCGCGCTGAGGGCAGGGGCCCTGGAGGCCGGCCGCCGCGCGCGGGCGCTGGCAGCAGGCAGCGATGGCCCATTGCCCAGCGCCGCCCGCGTCCTGGCCAAGGTTCTGCGGGAGCAGGGGGCCGCGGAGGAAGGCGGCCGCCTGATCGCCGCCGAGTCGGTTGCGTACTGACTGTGTGGGGTGTGTTGCACCCATCTTGACGTTTCGCCTGCCACATGGTACTGTCGACCAGGGAGAAGGGACAAATGTGCAGTAAGGATTGTTGCCACTGGTCTCAAATCCATTCAGCGACCAAGGAGTATATCGGCGCGCGCCCGGCAGCGCGCCAGCCACTCTCTCGCCGAACCGGCGCTCGGGTCGGCCTCATGCAGGGCCGCGGTTTCCTCTGCAACAGCCTCCAGGCAGGTCTGGAGGTCTGTACTCAAGGCAAGCAGGCCCTCCGCCAGGCCGCCATCCTCGAGCAGGAGGTGCAGCAGGCGCAGGCGGTGAAGAAGCTGGGTGGGAGGGGCTGCCGGCTCGCCCCCCGCTCTAGTTGCGCGCCCCTTGCTTTTACCGCCGCAGCCATGTATGAGTGCGGACAGAGCGCTGGGGACGATGGCGGCGCACTCGACGGCGCTGGTCATCGCCCATCGCATGGCATCGTCGCTCTCACTCTCCCCAGCATCGCTGGTATCGCCGTCCACCGATCCCTCGCCGCTCGTCGCCAGCAGCGGCCCAAGCACGAGGGCCGGCGCCGCGACGCAGGCCTCCTCAGCCAGGCTGCCCGGCCGTGCCCGCTGCGCGGCCAGCAGCGCGCGCAGCAGGCCGTGCGCCGCGGTCGCGCCGTGCGCGCCGAGCTGGACGATGCGGCCCAGCGCCTCGCCGGTGCACAGTAGGCGCGCCGCGCCCGGGGCCTGCACCAGCGCCGCACACGCGGCGGTCAGCACCGCCTCGCGCCGGCGCGCGTCGGCGCTGGGCGACACCCCCGCCTCCGCCTGCCAGGTCAGCAGGGGGACCACCAGGCGATCGACCAGCAGGCTGGAATTCGATGCACTCGCTTCACCCGGACCCCCCTCGTCGCCGGTCAGCAGGCGCTGGACGTTGGACACCAGCCTCTCCGCGGTGTCCACCGGGTAGGCCTCCGCCACGGCCACCCAGGCTGCGGTGCGGAGCAGGAGGGGCGTGGGCGCGGCCAGGTGCGCCAGCGTGTCGGCAGCAACAGCCTGGGCCTCGGCGCCCAGCGCGGCCAGCGGGCCGACGCGCAGGCGGGGCCCCCGCGCCCCGCTTTCCCGGGCGCCACGCTGCCCCAGAGCACGAGGAGCTGGGGCTGCAGGGCCGCCAGGGCCCTTGCCAGCCGGCCGCCGGGCAGGCTGCACCGCGCCGAGTCCAGCAGCTGGCGCAGGAGCTGCGCGCTGCGCTGCTGGTGTGCGGAGCCCAGCGTCCACAGCGCGCGGGGCAGTGTCTGCGGTGTGTGCAGGGGAAGGCGGGTGCCTTTGGTGGGTGTCCCAGTGGATAGCGTGGGAGGGAGTGAAGGTGCCCTACGGCCCTGGAAAACGGAGCAGACTTGAGGCACGAGAGCCGGCTGCCGTGAGCGGTTACCCCTCGCTCGGCATCAACTCGCGCCCAGGCTAGTCAGAGGGCTGCCAGACGGCAATGTGCAGAGTGCCATACTCACAACCACGCACAGGCCATGCTCCCTGCCCTGGCATGCACGCACCTAGGACAGTCACGCAACCTCCACATTCCCCCACGCCGCCCACTCCACCCCTACCTGCAGCCAGGCCAGGGCGTCGTCCAGGTCGACGACGGGGTGGCCATCCTTGAGGGGCACATAGAAGGAGCGGGCTGGGGCGGCCAGCAGGGGCCCCCACACGGCGGCCACGGCCGCAAAGGCGGCCGAGTCCGGCGGCGAGCGGCCGGCCAGCGCCAGCGCCGCGCGCACCAACCTCCGGCGGTTGGGCGGCGGGAGGAGGGGCAGGGCCTGGGCCACGCCCCGCAGCACGGCGGCGTAGGCCCCCGGCGCCAGCGTGGGGCCTGTACTTCCTTCTTTCTTAGGACTCGGGCCCACCGCGGCGTCCGCCTCCAGCACGCCCGCGATCCAGGCCAGCAGCCGCGCCGACCAGGCCTCATGGCCTGCCGGCCCCGCGCCCCGCGAGTCCGCGAAGGCCGCGGCCAGGAAGCGGGCGAGGAGCACCGCGCCGGCAACGTTGAGGTCCACCAGCGCCGCCAGCGTGCCCGCGCCCATGGCCACGCCCGGCCGCGGCACGGGGAGCGCGGGGGCCAGCCGGCGCAGGATGAGATCGGCGGGCGTGGGTGGTGAGTGGCGTGCGCCGCGCCGCGCCATCGTGGTGGCGACGCCGCCGTCCACCGCCGGCCTCACGTACGCCAGGCCCAGGCCCCAGACGTCCAGCACCAGGGACAGGCAGCGGCAGATGGAGCCCAGGCAGCGCGCAGGGAGCTCGGCGGGGTCGGCGGCCAGCGAGTCCGCCCCGCACTCGCTCCAGGCGGCCAGGAGGTGCGAGAGGAGCTCCACCGCCTCGCCCCGCGCCTTGCGATGCGGGCCTTGACGGCCGGAGGCTGCGGTAGTCGTCGCAATGGGCGTGGTGTCCGCCAAGGAGCCCCACGCCGTGGCAGCCACGTCCGGGACCCTGGGCGCCCAGCGGCAGCGCGGACTAGTGGTGACCGCGGGGCCAGGTGCTTCCGGTTCCGTTCCATCCCCGCTCGCAGCAGCCACCCTGCCCAGCAGCATCTCCAGGCAGGCCAGGGTCTCGCCCAGCGAGGTCAGCGATCCAGCCTGCAGCGTCCGGCCGCGCGCGGAGCGGGAGAGCAGCGCACAGAAGTGGCGCAGGATGCCGGGCAGGTGGGCGGGGCCCAGCGCGGCCGGCGCGGCCTCGGCGAGCGCCTGCAGGCTGCGCAGCGCGTCGGCGCGCACGGCACCGCCCAGGTGCGTCAGCGCCGCGGCCTGAGCGGCCATCAGGCGCGGAAGAAAGGGCGCCAGCGCGTCGCCACCCAGGGCGGGCAGCACCGCCTCGCGCAGCGTGCACAGCAGCGCGGCGCGCACGCTGGCTTCGGCGTCGCCCAGCCGCGCCGCGACGGCGTCCACCACGGCCGAGGCGCCGCGCCGGAAGGCGCGCGCGTCGGCATGCGCCAGCTGGGCCAGGCCCTCCAGCGCGTCCCGCCGTACTTTCTCGGAGTAGTGCGAGCACTGGGCCAGCGTCTCCGTGGGGGGGGGGGGGGGGGGGATGCGGCAGGTGATGTACTCGGTGTAGACAAACAGCAGCACATGCATGGCCTGGCTTCTGCAGGCTGAGGGACAATATCCCAGCTGGTGATGCGCGAGCCCAATCTAGATTACAAGCCAGGCGACCTGGCATGGGGGTTTGAAAACACACGGTGACCCAGGCCAAAGCTAAAACCTCCCTCGACCCCACCCCATCCTTCCACAATAGCCTTTCCCACCCAGCAGCGACGTCGTCGCACCTTGAGCGTCAGGTTTCGTGCGGTGACAGCCTGCCCCGCACGGTCCACGGCCATGCTCTGCTGCCCCAGCGAGATGGTGGCGGACTTGATGGTCGTGTCGGTGGCGTTCGCGGCGGCGGGCAGCTTGCGCCCAACCTTGTGCTTGGCACGCTTGAAGTCGATGCCGACCCCCGCATTCTTCCGTTTACCGGATTTTGCCATGATAGGTCTAGGCTGCAGCCGGCCTGAAGAGCCTCAGACTGGTCTCTAGGGTGGAACACTCAAGGGCCGAAACTCAGCCGGCCGGACTGAGAGCTTATGCTGCGGCACATCTCTGACACTTGAATATTGGTACAATCGCATTTCTCTTCCATCATACGTAGCGTCTGTAATGAAGGGCCCGGGCTGGTCCAGGAGGGCTCCGGCATGGGCCGGAAGTGCCTGCGCTCTGGGGCTCCAGCATCCCACGCTCAGCACGGGCACGTCCCTCTTCGAAAGTGATGGGGGTGTCGGGAACTTGGGACGCCCTGGGCACCCCGAATAACACAAATGACCTCCGCCCCTACATGCTGCTCCCAGATCCCGAGCATTCTATCGCGTCCTAGCGATCTCAGCCTCTCTGAACAGCAACAGCGTGGGCTCTGCTTCGCCTTTTTGGTTCAGCTTCACATGTGCGTGAGCTAGACCTGCACGTTGCGGCATTCCAGACATCGGAGAAGTCGTGCATGAAAGAGGAGGCACCGGAAGGCGCTGGCAACCTCGACACTGAACGTGATGCCGAGCTAGCCCTCTCCCTCCACCGCAACCTGAACTGGGCGGGGCGGGAGCGATCGCGGCATTCCCTGGCCCGAGAAGAGTCGCGACGCCTCGCCTCCGCCGTGAAGAATGACTCCCGGAAGAGGGTGAGGGCCCGCTCGTCCTCCAGTTCGGACGGTGGCAGTGGGGCCGAGGACCGAGGCACGCCCCGCAAGGTGCAGCCCAAGTCCCCCACCAGTCCGCGATCGGGTGAGAGGGAGACTATGTTTGTTATCAAGCACACATGACTGTAGAGCCGGGTCTGCTGGCCATCCTCATCTCCGATGCTGGGAGTGTTACCCACTCCCCCCGATCACCCTCAATGCCTACGCCTGCCCCTCCGATCCAACCGCTACAGGGAGTGGCAGTCGGAGGGTGCAGACCGTCACACGGCCCCTCCCGCGGTCCACACTCACGGCTGCGGTGGCCCAGGTTGGCGCCAAGACCAGTCAGGCGGGGTTCAAGCCGGGCTCCCGCCCCCAGGTCAAGTGCTTCGTGGCCGGCTCCAGGTGGGGCAGGTTGGTGCCGAGGGACGCGCTGTCCTCCCCCTCCAAGCTCATCCAGCGCCTGCGCAGCGGCGGGGCCGGCCCCGGCGAGGCCAAGGCGAGCACGGTGCTCTTGGTCGCCGGCGGCACCCAGACCGTGGAGTTCAAGGCTGGAGGGGAGGGAGGAGCGGCGCGGGACGCACGCTGGGCGGCCGCCGTGCGGAAGGCTTCCAGGGTATACATCAGGAGCGACGCGATTGCGTCCTGACGGGAGGATGGAATGGCCCAGTCCGGCCGCATCAAGAGGATCCACTAATATCCCCTGTGGTTCTGCCTGGTGTGGCTCAGCGACCAGGCCTCAATCCACCCTCGCCGGAGGTGTGCCCAACCTTGACTCTCTCCAATGACAACGCTCTGTGCTAGACCTGACGCGCCTTACGTTTTGTCCTTCCTGAAAAACAACCTCGCTCATCCCCGTCATCTTCCCTGCCGTCGAGTGCCTGTCTTCTCAGCAATTCTCTTACATAAGCGCCCAGCACCATCCAGAAAGGCACACTTCTCTCTGCCTGGCATACAAGGGAGTCAGAAAATTGCACATGCACAGCCTATCCTCCCCAGGTGCCGCCTCAAATCCTGGCCTGTTTCCGGGGCAACACCAGGAGCTTTCCGATCACCCCGCGGTTCATGAGCACTGCAAAGGCCTCGGGCGCCTGCTCCAGAGGGAAGCGGTGGCTGGCGTGGACGCTGACCTTGCCCTGGCTGAACAGCGCGGCGCACTCGTCCAGGGACCTCCGGAAGACGGCGGGCTGCTTGCGCTGGTACGAGCCCCAGTAGATGCCTGGGGGGTTGAGGGATAGCGTGTTGGTTGGTGCCGAGGACATGGCAGTCCGGCACCCCTGGGGCCTCTTTGAGGTCCTTGGACCTCAGCTGCGCAGTCCTCTCGGACCCTCAAAAGCTTGGGGCTTGATCACATCGCCAGTGCACCTGGCAGGACAGCAGCACGCCTCGGCAGCACCCCCGGCCCTCTCCACTTCCCATCTTCACCACCCCCTTCCCTCTTCTCAAAAGAAAACAACAGGCTCACCGTGGATGGTGGTGTTCTTGACCAGCGCGATGTTGGCGGGGATATTGGGCACCCCGCCCGCGAAGCCGACGACGAGCATGTGCGCGCCCCAGGCCACGCACTTGAAGGCCTCGAAGAAGTGGTCGCCGCCCACGGGGTCCAGCACCACATCCACGCCGCGCGGCGCGGCGGCCTTGATGGCGTCGCGCAGCTTCCCGGCGGCCGCCGAGTCGATCACAGCGTCGGCGCCGGCCGCGCGCAGCACCGCGCCCTTCTCCGGACCGCGCGCGACGGCCACCACGCGCGCGCCCAGCGCGCGCCCGAGCTGCACGGCCGCCAGGCCGACGCCGCCGCCGGCGCCCAGGACGAGCAGGGTCTGGCCGGGCGCCAGGCGGGCGCGGTCCACCAGCGCGAGGTAGGCCGTGCCATATGTGACGGGGAGGCCCGCCGCCTCCTCCAGCCGCGCCTCGCTGGTGCTGGGGTCCAGGCGGACCACCGACGCCTCGTCCGCCACCGCCTCCTCGCACAGCGCGTGGCTGGGGGTGAGGGCGCACACCTTGTCCCCAACCGCCACGCTCCGCACCCCGCTGCCCACCTTGCGAAAGGGATTGGAGGGGAGGTGATGTTTGCAAGGCGACCTGCCACTCGGCCTGACCCCAGCAAAAGGCTCCCTCGGCCCGCGTCTTCTCAGGAATGTCCCTTACTTGGTACACGAGACTCTCATTCCCACCTCGATGACGGTGCCGCTGCACTCGCTGCCCGGGATGAAGGGCAGGGGTGGCTTCTCCTGGTAGGTCCCCTTGACCATCAGGGCATCTGCAAAGTTGAGGGCCCCGGCCGACACCCGGATGCGCACGCCCTTGCTGGGCAGCTGCTGGCGCGGCTGGTCATCCACGAGGGCCAGCGGGGCATCGGGGGTGCCGAAGGGTTTGCTGGCGTCCCCCAGCCGGGTGCACACCACCGCCCGCATGCCGACACCCTGAGCAGGGGGAGTGCTGGCCGGTGTTTGCGAGTGCGCACGCGGGCAGCACGGTGCGGTATTGCTTTGTTTGTAGCCAGTGAAATCCACAGTTATCGCTGGAAGGCTCTCTGTCCCTTGTCGAGCGGCGAGCTTGTATTGCAAAATGGGACAATGATCCCATGACGTGTCACTCTCCGTTGCAGCAAGCGGCAGGCGAGTCGCCTGACCTTTCAACTCCTTGACGTAATACAATTTCAGGATTTCAGTGAAAACATGGGCTTGTGAGTTAAGTCTGCACGTACTATGTGCGACAAGGACGACGCGACGGATGAGCGGTAGATCGGTCGGGAGCTCGTCGGAAACCCTAGCTTGCTCCGACACTCGGGTTGCGATTGGACTCCTCCATCGATGTGAAGTAGACCATGCGAACAGACAAGCATGGACCCCTTGGCCCGTGATGACATCCCAGTTGCATTCATCTGACACGATTATAGTACTCCCAAACACCCGAGGTGTCTCCCTGGACTCTTGGCACGGTCCTGGCATGCTGCTGCCGGATATATACAAGAAGCCACCAAGCACACATCCAGCAGGCACCTGCAACTGCATCGCTCCTCAGGCACACGATTTAAATGCAAACTGGCTGAAGAGCGAGCTCGACGCCTCTGGCTCTGGGGGGGGGGATCTGCCGCAGGCGCCAGTTTCCAGCCGCCGCCGCGGCAGCGGGGTGCCCTGAGGCCCAGACCCTCGTCGCTTGCCCGAGCCCGGCCCCAAGGGCAGCCCAGCGGGGGACACGACCTGCGGCGCCCCAGTGCCAGACTCTGGCGTTGCCTCGGCCTGATCCTGACCCGCCGGCGACTGGACGACATAGAACCCCGGCGAGGGCGCCGGGTGCGGGCTGGGAGGGGCCCCCACCGCCGCCTCGCCACCGCTCCACGCGTCGCCGGGCTTCCCTCCTCCCCCATCCACGCTGGCCTGGCTGGGCACCACGGTGGGCCCCCAGGAGGCACTCAGGGACACGTTCTCCTTGTCATCGCCGCCGCTGCCCTGGGAGAGTCCGCACCCGCCGGATGCCTGGCTGGCCGGCACGCTGTGCCCGCTGCGCCGCCGCTGCTCCTGGGTCGCCAGGGCCCTTGCCAGGCCAGGCGAGCAGGCGGTGGAGTGGAGGTCGGAGTCCCCCGGAGTTGGAGTTGGAGCTGCTGTTCCCAGGCCAGGCTCGCAGGCCACCCGGCCGGCACCGTCGGCTCCTGGCTCGATGGGCGCCTGGCCGACGCCCCCGCCATCCAGGCTGCCCCCGCTCGGCGCGGAGGGAGCGCGGGAGAAGTAGCGGCTCACGCCCTGGCCGCCGCCGGGCTTGCCGGAGCGGTGGAGGAGGGTCCCACTGCTCCTGCGACCGCCCAGCGAGGTCGGGGCGGGGCTGGAGCTGGCGTGTGCAACCTGGGATCCGCTCTCGGGCTGGGAGGCGGGGCGGGGGGCACGGTATGCACGCTGCGCCTCCCTGCTACAGGTGGGCAGGGCCAGGAAGCCGCTGGCCTTTCCCCGGCCCCAGCCCATGCTCAGCAGGCTCTGCTGACCATCGCTGGGGCCGGGGCTGGGGCCGGGAGGGGCCTGGGTGGCGGGGGCGGCCCAGGTCTTAGGCTGCTGTCCAAGACCTCGGCCACCCTGCCGGTCAGGGTGCTGCTTGGTGGGCGAGGGCAGGTCCATGGCAAAGGGCTGGTGCGTCATGGGGTCCAGCCGGCCTGCGATGGGGAGCCGTGGCGGTCGAGCGCAGGGACCAGGGTGCACAAACATCAGGCCTTGCTTCTGTGGGAGTACTGCAACCCTCCATCCACCTCCTTGCCAGCACAATCCGCCCCACCCTCGGCTACGCCGCGCGCTATGCAGTCCTCCACCCAGGGCCCCAGGAAGTCAGGCTCGCCCTCTACGGTCTGCTGGTGGAACAAGGGTTGGGAGTGGGAGGGCTTGAGTGAGACAACTTCGACCTGGTCTGCCACAGTGGCTGGTGGGTCCGGGGCAGCAGCAGTGGAGCTGCCTACCTGCACATCAGGGTCAAGAGGCAGGAATCATCTTTGTCCCTTGACGCACCCGACATCGCAGCGCCCTCCCCACACACCTCGGCAGCCTCAGGGATGAGGGTGCTGGCCGCCAGCCCACCCTCCGGCAGCGGGGTCATGGGGATGGTGGCCTGCTGCGTCCGGCAGTACACCCTCTGGTGCCGGAAGGACCAGAGCGCGCGCTGAAATCGTACCAGGTACTGCGGGGGAACGGCCGTGCCGTCCCACTTGAGTGCCTGCACCGCCTGCAGGATGAGGAGGAGTGGTCAGATCAGCGATGGGGGCATTGATTATCTGTGAGGGGCGTTCGATGTGTCCCTGTGCGTATGGGCTGTGAGGCTCCCTCCTGCAGCGCCATCGCAGGTTCTTGCGCAAAGAGTGAGGGTGGAGACAAGGCTTGCACCTGGTCTTCAACCCATGGCCAGGCTTTCAAGATGGGCAGGAGGTGCATGGCCCAACTGCCGGACCCCCACCCCCCCCACCACCAGTCCAGGTCGCCCACCTTGATGAAGCAGCGGGTGCGTTTCAGATGGGCATGGGCCCTCTTGATGCCGATGCCGGGTAGGGAGGGCAGGAAGTCGCAGCCAGACATGATGCACAGCTGCATGGCAGGAGGGAGGGGGGTAACGGTTTCCTACCATGGGAAGTCGGGAAAGGGCAGGCCTGGTTTTCTTATGAATTCCATGCACAGCGCCATGCCGTCCTCTGCACGGCCCCGCAAGAGCACCATGCTCCGCATTCACGTCCACCAGCCACCCCTTCCCTCTCCCAACCCTTCCCACCTGGAGGAAGAGGTCGTGTGGCCAGCCCCGCAGGTCCAGCCCAGCGTTGTTACCCAGGTCCGCCAGCCGCACTTCATCCGCGTACCCCACCTTGTCCATCTTGAACAGGACCTGCGCAAGGACGGGGACCGAGGGATGTCATGGCAGTCAGTTCCAAGCGTGCTGAGCTTTGAAACCGCTCTCCTGCCTCGTCCCTTGCCATGCCTGTGCCGACAGGTCCAGGCCGCACCCAGTCACCCTCTCACTCCCGGTACCAGGGGAACCTGGCTGCAGCATGGCGCTGCATGTTCGCCCACCCTACCCCTGTCCCCACCCGTGCGCATTCAGAGCTCACCAGTGGGCAGCCATAGGCCAGCATGTCGCTGTCCTCGCTGACCACCAGCTCCACCTGCCCCGTGGTGGCCATGTGGGCCATCTGGGCGTCGGCCTCGTAGGGCGCCACCACGTAGTCCACGCCGCGTCGGCGCAGCGCGCGGATGAGCTGGAAAGCGTGACGCGGCGTCACGTCCACGGCGCGCTGGTACGCCTCGTAGGCGCCCGCCACGTTCCCCGCGGCCGCCAGCGCGCGCGCCCTCTCTCGCGCGGCGGCACGGGACCGGCCCCGGCTCGCCTCTTCCTCGCCCTTGTTGGGCAGGCGCCCTCCGTCAAACACCATGACGGGCACCAGGCCGGCGGAGAGGAGGAGCTCCACGCGCGACATGCAGTACTCCACATACCTGGGGGGGGGGATGGGAGGGGGGTGGAGGGGAGGGGGGTATTCGGGGATGCATGGCCTGGGAGCGGCGGTGGGCTCTCGGCACGCAAGGCCAGGGCCTTGCGTACGGGATCGCTTGGCACACAAGGAAGGGCCCTCGGATGAGGTGTTGACATCGTGCAGACAGCAGAATGCGAGCGCCAGGTGACACACGCCGGCCAACCTCTTGTGAAGCTGCCCCCCCATTCTCACCGATTCGTGGGCTTGTCCTCCACCATTTCTTCGGCACAGCCATAGCTACCTTTGTGCAGCAGGCTGTAGGCGTCAACCGCGGCCCTGGCCCCGGCATGCTCGCGGATGTGCACCCGCTTGGTGATGCTCCGCAGCTGCGGCAGCAGGCCCGAGATGCCCTTCACGGAACGCAGAGGGTATGAATGCCACGATACGGGAATGGAAGGGCCCCGTAAGATTCATTCCGAGGCCCACACGGCGCACCATTGGCGTGCAGGGCGAGGATCTCCTCGCTGGAGCAGGGCAGAGTGCGGGAGGGTGGGCTCTGATCACGCCATATCACTCCTCGCTCAAAGACGCTGGGGCTGTGGCATCGTGTGTGTCGCGCCGCTGTCGATATGATTTGTGTCGAAGGACCGCTGATTTATGTGGAAGTGCAATGTCTGTCTCGCCACCTTTCAAACCAAAGCATGCCACATGCAAGTCGCACGGCACAGCCGTGACTTCGGACAAATCAGAGTTTAACCACAGGGCACAGACATCTCGATAAAAAATTTCTGAACAAAATCTATCTGTGTGTAGCCATTGCACATATCTCAAATAACCTCATCGATTTGTTGTTGGGCCGCTGCTGCTGCGATGGTCCGGGTACTCGCCCTCTTGCGTCAGGCCGCGACCACCGGCCACGACTGGAAGAAGGTAGCCTGACATAGTCCACAGCGAGAGCCTATCACGCCTCTCACATAGTATACCAAGTCTCTCGAGCCTGTGTGTCCCAGGATGACGCTGCCCTCTACGTCGCCCCGCTGTTTCCCTCTTGTACAGGATGACGTGCTGGACGTGATGCTCTACCTGCGATGCCTCTCAGCCCTTATAGCGGGGATCACAGTGGGGTGCCTAGGCCTTGAAGGCCTCTACATTTTCTTAGGGTGAGAAAGAACGGAGCAGAAGAGGACGGTTGCGCTTGCATGCTTAGGCAAAGTTTTCCATGACACAAACTTCCTTACCCTTCTCCGTCAGATTCGTGGGCTTCAATTACACATCTATGCGTCTTTGGATGCAGTATCAAGGGTGAGCTGGCGCAGGAAGTGCTCATTGGTATTTGTGCAGATGTTTGGGTGGTGTGAGCTGGGTCTGTCATTGGGAAGTGTGTGCATGTTTCTGCAACGCACGTGCATCTACAGTGTCCATCCGCCCCCTCTGTGTCTCAGGATTGAGAGCGAGGACTTTGCAGCCCCAGATGGCTCTGACAGCGCAAATGGTCCCGTGTGGTTTGAAGGTTTTGCGCAGAGCCTCACTCTCTTCGTGGTGAGTGAAAGGTATTTTGCTAGT
Organism: Auxenochlorella protothecoides; assembly: GCF_000733215.1. Taxonomy (NCBI): domain Eukaryota; kingdom Viridiplantae; phylum Chlorophyta; class Trebouxiophyceae; order Chlorellales; family Chlorellaceae; genus Auxenochlorella; species Auxenochlorella protothecoides. The sequence continues at coordinate 30,798 of NW_011934268.1, forward strand.
GTGTCCTGTGAGGGTAACGGTTGGGTTTCAATATACATGGGACCGCAATATCTCCCAACAATTATCAAGCCTTCAAATGCCAACCCCGCAGTTGAGCTGGGTCATCAGCTACTCCGTCATTGGGTCCTTGTGAGGTCAAGCTTCGACAATGTGGAGCCCTGAGGCGGTGCACTTGGTGGTCTTGGTATAGCTCTGGAGAGCCCCCAGCTTTTTAAATTGTAGCTTTTACTGATTCCAAAAATCCTCTCTAAAGAAAGGTTTCTTGAACTGTTGCCCATCAATGGGTTGCCCAATGTGGTCCCCTTGGGTCTCCTTTTGGTTGAACAAATGACAGGTCACCGGCGCCGGCCCCTCCAGGACAGCCCATCGATGCAACCACCAGAATAAGACACTGCAATCGATACGCGGGGTCATCTGAGCTCATCATATGCACTTTACTTGATGAAGTATGTTAATAACCTCGTCACCAGCCCGCATGCGCACATGAGGAGTTTGGCGACACATGCACTGAGTTACTGGAAACTCCTACCGCGAGGCTGGGAGGGAGGGGGCACCTTGCGATGCCTCCGCTGCATGCAGCGAGGGTGAGAGGACTGGAGCCGGGCTGCAAGATTGCATGCACATTGATCGTCGCGGTATAGCAATTGCTCAGCGCCGTCTCTCTCCTCCTTGGGGCGGACTTTCATGCAGGTTCAGGGCAGAGGCCGGCATGCGCGTCCGCCAGACTGAGATGCTCCGACCGCTGCGTGCTTTGCACGCTGGTCAGCGTGCATGTCAGGACCTGTCTCGAGACTTTGGGAAGAGAGACTTCCAGAGCGCCCCTGCAGCCGCCGGGAATGACTTTGACTGGCGACAGTCCGTCGTGTTGGCAGGGGCGTCCTTTGAGGCTTACTTTGAGCTGGCGCACAAGACCAACGCCGTGCACATCGATACCAGCGACGCGTGCATCACCCACGTCGACGAGTGCGTGTTTGGGCCAGGCGGTTGGCAGTGCCATGCCACTGAGGGTCCATGCGTGACTGCACTTTTGCTGAGGTATGCACTGGCACTCCCACATGGCAACGCGACACTCACCGGATTCACATCGTGCGCACCCTGCGACTTGACTGTTGTAGGACGTTCCTGAGGCAGTGCATGGATGGCCTGCTACATGTGGAGCTCCTGAGGGCGACTGGGCTGCCCAGCGAAGAGGTGTGGAGATGAGGATGCATTCCCGGCGACAGCCTGCGATATTGATGGTGATGCTTAGACCCAGGTTTCACCCATTGCTTGGCGCCCAGTGCCGAGAAAACATCCTCACATGCCCTGCTCCGCCAGTTGTGGGACGTGAGCAACCGGGTCTACTGCACCGTCGAGCTCGGGGGCAGCAAGGTGGAGACGCGCGCCTTGGAGAAGCCAGCAAACGGCGGGAAGGGGATGAAGGCCTTGCTGCCCGGTCCCAAGGAGGAGAAGCCATCGCCCCCTCCCGCCCCCAAGCTGCTCTTCATCCAGGACCGCGCCAAGGCGCGCCGGCTGCGTGTGAAGCTGTGGAGGAGCCGGCTGGGGCGGCCACTGGAGGCGCTGGGGAGCGGGGAGCTGGACCTCCAGCAGGGCCTGGGAGGACGGGGGGGCTGGCGCGAGGTGGCGATCACCCTGAAGCCCGACGCGAAGGAGGCTGCTGGGGATGAGTCATCGGCGGCTGCGCTCCCCAGCTCTGAGGCCGAGGAAGGGAAGGCGGAGGCAGAGCAGCCCCGTGTGGTCACCCTCAGCCTTCAGTATGTGGCCATGGAAGGTGCGGCTGGGGTTGTGGGGAAGCTGTCGTGCCTGCAGGTGCCATTCAAAAACCTGGGTGAATACCAGGTGACCCCCAGGGCAGAGCCTGCGATGCGTACTGTGTGGCATGAGGCATCACGGTGCGCATCGACTCCTGCAGACGCGCTGGAGCAGGACCTCGCCCAGCCGCGTAGCAGTCTGCGTGGGGGCCCCCGGGGAGGAGTTTGAGAGCAACCCCTGGCGCGAGCTGCAGGAGGCCGCTGCCATCCAGCTGGGAGAGACCTTCACCCCGCTCTGCTTCATCACCCACCCCCGCACGGACACCCAGGTTGGGGGCGCTGTGTGTGGGGGCTGGGGTGGGGGGATTTGGATCAATGCAGTCGTGGCGGCTTGAGGGAACGGCAGGGTGTGGGTGTCCGGCGTCGCCTGCATCAAAACAAGTACACCGGCCAAGCCTGTCCAGCATCCACTCCTGCCGCTGCTGCAGGCCTGGCTGTACTGGAACCTGGGCAAGCGCCAGCTGTGCATCGCCTTCAGGGGCACCGAGCAGGACAACTGGCGGGACTACCTCACTGACATCTCCCTCGCCCCGGCCCTGCTGGACCCCGCGGCCGTGCCGACGCTGCCGCTGCATCGCGGTAGGGCGTGGGGTGGTACTTTGTTGGCTGAGCGCTCAGGCCGCTGTGGAAGGATGGTGTGCGGTCAAGGCGTACATGCGCGGCGGTTCCAGGACCTCTCCCTGCGGCATCAC
>NW_011934268.1:34380-75050 GCF_000733215.1 Auxenochlorella protothecoides
CCCAGCGTGGTGCCCGCCGCGCTGGAGGCGGTCAAGGGCAGCGCCGGCGAGGCCCGGGTCCTGCTGGACCGCCTCTGGCAGGCCGTGTCGGAGGCCGAGGCGGTGGCCGAGGAGGCCGGGGCCGAGGACCGGCCCTGGGTGCACCAGGGCTTCCTGGCTGCCTACGACAGCGTGCGCGGCGCGGCGCTGGGGCTGGTGCGCGCGGCGCTGGCGCGCGGCGGCGGCGGCGGCGAGCCGTGGCACGTGTTTGTCACAGGGCACTCGCTGGGGGGCGCGCTGGGCACGCTGTGCTCCTATGACCTGGCGCTGCACGACTGGGACGGGGGGCCGGCGCCCCACCTCACCATGTACAACTTTGGCAGCCCGCGCGTCGGCAACCGCCGCTTCGCACGGGTGGGGTGTGCTGAGGGGTTGGTTGGGGGGGGGGGGGATGGAGGGTTGTCTCTGCAAGAGTCTCGCCGAGCATGCCACACGGCCTTCTCTTAAGAATCTCCCACCCGCTGTCCTGAGCTTCCTTGCCTGCAAACGAGGTTCGAATTTTCAGTTCTCGGGCCCACATATGCCCCGCTCTCTGAAACAGTTCCTGCACGAGTGCACTCCCTTCCCTCCTTTCTCCAGGAGTACAACGACCTCGTCCCCAACAGCTGGCGCATCGTCAACAACCAGGACGCTGTGTGCTCGGTCCCTCGCCTCATGGGGTAGGCTGTCGGGAGCGGGAAGGTCTGGGTGTGGGCATGACCATGCCATTGCATGCATGCGTCTTCCTACACCATCCTGAGCCATCGCTCGTCCCGAATCGATGAGCTCAGGATACCGAAGAATGGCTGTTCTGAATGCTCCCCGACCCCCCCGCCTTGCACCAGCCACCGCAGAAATACATACCCCGGTACTGCAGGTACTGCCACGTGGGCCACGCCGTGCGCCTGCTGGGCGACGGCCGGGTGGAGGTGCAGCGGGACACCAGCCTGGCGCTGGGAGAGGGCACGGCCATGCCCGACATCATGCCCGCCGTCGCTGGCATGATCACGGCCGTAGTGCCTCAGTTCACCTCCAAGGCAGTGAGTGGGGATTGGCGGGGAGGATGGGTACACAAGGTCATTGTGAGGAGGGTTTCTGGTCGTGAGTCTCCCAAAGAGATGGAGGGAAGATGAGGGTGGCGTCTGAGTGGATCAGCTGGCCATGTCCGCAATGGAGGTGTACGCTTTCCGGGCCACACTTTTGTCACCAACCCAGGGCTACATGGGATGGAATCCCTGGCATCTTCGCCGGCATGGGCACCAGGGGGAGCACCGATCCATCCTGACTTCCTGCTCCCCTCCACCTCCCACCCACCCCCTCCGCATCCCCCGCTGCAGACGGCGATGGTGATGGCGGCCATTCCCGCGCTGGCCAAGCGTGCGGCGGATCGCGCCTCGGCGGCCGTGGCCGCGACGACGGACCCGGACGATGTCTCGGCCACCCGCGACGAGCTGGAAGCCGCGCAGAAGCTGTGGGGCGAGGAGGTGGCGGCATGGTCGGCCATGCTGGACCGCGCCTCCTTCTCCCAGCACCTGGAGGAGCTGTATCTGGAGAGCCTGAGCTCCTGCGTGCGCCGCACCTGGGCGCCTGTCGACGGCGGGGACTCCGCAGCTGACGTGGAGGAGAAGGCACCAGAACAAGCCGACCCGTGAGGGCCCCACCGCCACCCACACATCCAACATACCCAGGCACATGAGCTTCACACTCCGCCAGGCACTTGCACATTTGGGATTTCAACCTTGCGTAGTATGCATGAACCTCCACGCCAAGAACACCCCGCCCTGCAGGACCAGGGGCAGGACTTGCCTTCTCAAGCCACTTGCAACTGCATTGTATATTCTCCCTGGGTGGAACGTGCACCCACCATGCCCTCCCTCTCATAGAGTTTGCACCGTAGCCTCTTCTTCTTTGTACATCCCCTCTTCCTTAGCCTCGTCATTGCACCGAATGTGTTGGCCGCAAGGCCCCCCCTCCTTGTTCTACTCGTCAGTTACATGTAGCCTTGCATCCCCGCTGGGGCAGGGATGCAGATTACAGGTCAGGGGAGCAATGCCCCGTTCTATGCGCCCAGGGAACTCTCAGGCTGGCTGGCTGGCCGGCTCGCCCTCGCCGCATGCGCGCACTGTGCACGCGGCAGCCGGCTTCCTGTTCCTCGGCCCACCCGGCGGCTGGGCCGGTAGCCGCTCCCGCCCTGGCCCGGCAAAGGCGCGGTCATTCGCCGTCGGCTCCTCCCTCCAACCCACGTCCACCATCGCCCCTACTCGAAGAACTCGGCGTGGAGGGCGGCGACGGCGCGCGGCGCCTCCCCATCCCTCACGATCAGGCTAATGTTGGTCTTGGAGGCGCCCTGCGACATCATCTGCACGTTCACCGCCTCCCGGCCCAGCACGTTGAAGACGCGCTCCAGGATGGTGGAGGTGCGCTGCACGTTGCAGATGAGGCAGATGATGGACATGCCGCGGCGGTAGCTGGCCTTGGCGATGCCGGCAAAGGCCGCCATCAGGCCCTCCAGCTCGTCCTCAATCAGGTCGCGCTCCCACAGCGTTCGTGCCGGGTCCAGGGTGAGGGACACCGAGATCTCGCTGGTGGCCACCACGTCCACCGACAGCTTCTGGCGCGCGAACACATCAAACACACGGGCCAGGAAGCCGTACTGGCCCAGCATGCGGGTGGAGGAGATGTCCACCATGGTCACGTTGGACTTGAGTACGATGGCCGTACACAGCGCGTCGGCCATGTCGCGTTCCGCGCTGATCAGCGTGCCAGGGGCCAGCCTTTCCGTTGGTGATGGTGGTGGGAGAGGGTTGTTCATTGGGGGAATGGAACGTGGGGTGCAGGAAGGGTGGAGACAGGTGTACCCGAGAAAAGGGCGCAGGCGGGAAGGAGAGCAGAGTCTCTGGTTGCGATGGAGGGGAGGAGCCCTGGCGGTGAGGGTGGCACCGCCAGAGCTCCAGTCAGAACGAGATGAGAGCCACCCTTCCTTTCTAGCCCACCCACCCATTACTGATGCCCCCTCCCCCCTCATTTTCCCCCATTGCCACACAACCTACCACCCAGCACCCAGCACCCACAACAATCCCAGCGCCACCTGTTGTAGCTGTTCTTCACGCGTACGCCCATGCCGCCCACCTCCTGGGCGGGCTGCATTGCTTGCGGGTGCAGCACGGTGGCCCCGAAGAAAGCGAGCTCGGTGGCCTCCTCGAAGGTGAGCTGGGCCACGGGGCGCGCGGCGGGGATGATGCGCGGGTCGGAGGTGAGCACGCCATCCACGTCCTTCCAGACCTGGACCTCCGGCAGGCCCAGCGCCGCGCCCAGCAGGGTGCAGGTCAGATCGGAGCCGCCGCGGCCCAGCGTGGTGATGGCCCCCGACCCCCGCCCGCGACCCAGGAACCCCGTGACGATGGGCAGCGGGCGGGGACCCCCGGACCCGGGCAGGCGCAGCGCCTCTCGCAGCGCGGGCAGCGAGGCCTCGTAGTCCACCTCCGCCGAGGTGAAGACGTCGGTGGTGATGACGCCGATGTCAAAGGCGTCGTGCTGACGCGCGGGGACGCCCTGGGCGCGCAGGTAGGCGGCGAAGAGGCGCGTGGAGAGGCGCTCGCCGAAGGAGACGAGCGAGTCGCGCGCGCGGTGGGTCAGGTCCTGCATGATGGAGATGCCCACCAGCAGCTGCTCCAGCTGGGTCAGCAGCGTCTCCACGCCCCGCACGGCCTGCGCGTCCACGCCCAGCTCGGCGGCGGTGGCCAGGTGCAGGTCGCGGATGGCGGCCAGGGGGGCGAGCGCCCCGACCTCCCCCGCCGGCGTGTGCAGCGCCACCTCCCCCGCCTGCAGCAGCAGGTTGGTGGTCTTGCCCATGGCAGACAGCACCACGCAGGGCAGGTGGTCCGGGAAGCTGCACACGATGGAGGCCACCTCACGCAACCGCTCCGCGTTGGCCACCGAGGAGCCGCCGAACTTCATCACCACCGACACCTGATCATTGGACGGGAGGGGGAAGGGGGGGAGGGGAGGGGGGGGGGTTGGAGGATGATGCTGGGCAGGGTGAGGGGGCTCGGGGATGGGGAGGGAATTGTTTGTGGCCAGGCCAGGCTCCAGCCACAGGGAAGGGAGCCCTTCCAGCATCCCGATCAAGAGCTGGCGGCTGGGCAAGAGCCGACAAAATAGCAACACGTGGGACTGGCATGACTTGGTGTCGATGAGCGCACAAGACCAAGGAAGGAGACGACCTGCATCCCCAGTGCCACACCCAGCACCAGCCAGCCAGCAATGCCGCCAGCGCTAGGCCAGCCAGTACCACCCCCCTCCCAACGGGCAGACTCCCACCTGATCGAGGTGCTGGCCTGGTGCCTGGAGGCCCTGGTCGGCGACCGGGGCGTCCAGCCTGACGGTGGGGCGCACCGTCTCGGGGACCAGCGGGCGAGCACCGTCCATGACGCGGGCAGGGGCCACCAAGCAGGCACGTGCGCCGTTGCGCGCTGGGGCGGGGCAGGGAGCGGCATGCCTCGGTCCATGGCGGTCAAAGCCGCACCCAAAGCAGCTGCGCTGCGGTGCGGAGGCCCTGGTCGACGCGGAGGCCAGCATTGCCTCCTGGCACGCCGCCGACAGGTAGCAGGGTTCTATGCGAAAGGCAGGGTGCTCCTTCGTTTGCACTCTCTGGGCAAACAAGAAACTTCCGTTAGATCGCTCAGATGCAGAGGCGTCGATTCGAACAGACCCATAAAGAGTTTGGTGCTGCAAGTTTTGCTCACTCACAGTGACTCAACCCTCGCGCGCGCAAGGTGGGACACCCCGCATCAGCTTCAAATTGCCTGAGCTCAGATACCTCTACACTCTGGCTTGCGGACATCTACATGGCGCGCATGTGGGATGCAGTGGGTCCCTCGACAACGGTCCGCTCATTGAATACTAGAATGGACTCTCGTATCTGAAAGTATCAACGACTAGCCATGCCTTCCACACCTCCGGAAGCACCGAAAATGGCATGGCTTGCTCGAGCTCTACGATGGGCGCTCAGTGTGATGCTCAGCACCTTGGCGTCGATTCCAAAGACGTATCGCGTCAGCGCGGGGCTAGCCATGCTCGCGATTCTGGGTGTCAGGCTTGGCCTGCCTCAGCATTTGTCACATTCGGGAGCCCCAGGCATGGACGGCCCCTTCCCCATCGGTTGCCGCTGGAGAGACGCCCAGTCACAGCAGGTGTATATGTGTGTGGGACTTGCCAACCTTGCGTCATTATTATCCCCCCAATAGGAGGCAAGGCAGTACAACCATCACTCCCTTCCCAGAACGCGGGTCTGAGATTCTGGGACGTCCGGCGGTATGAATGGTGGGACGGCAAAGCCTGGACCCCTGACATGCCCAAGGCATGCCTTGAGAGGGGCGTCGATGCAGCAGCCTGGAGCTGGCCGGGCGGGACTCCACGCACAGAGGTCTCCTGCCAGGACATGCAGTGCACCTACCAAAACCTCTGGTGAAGGGGGATCAGAGTCGCTGCGAAACGGATGGGTGGACTGTGCTGCTATTCTGCACGGTGGGATACCTGGCATTTGACATGAGACCTGATGCTGGCGATGCATAGGTTGATGCCGTAGCAAATCTCTTCCCAACCCTTGCAACCCCAATGTCCTATACAAACCCTGCCCCGCCTCGTTCAGGTACAACAACGGCCGTTTCTATATATTGGTCGATGGACCAAACACAGTGGTCAGCGCCCAGACCGGCCTGCAGGCGGTTGGACTGCCTGAAAGACGCACAGGCTGCCTGCAATGGCCTGCTTTGAATGCTACTCCTCTTTCCAAGGCACTGTGATGATCCTGCCGCCATCCTGCGCCTCTGCTGCCTCAGAGAGACACACATTCCACATTCCTTCACTTCCCCAGGACCCATGGAAGATGAGCAAGAACCACCACCTGCAGACCCTGCATGTGCTAGACGCCCTGGCATTTGTGCAATCGGTGCAGGCACGGGTACTCCCGGGCAACACCCTGTTCATGGACTTCCCCTATTTCCTCCACCCAGTAAGCTTCTGATTTGATGGTGGTAAGGCAGACATGCACTCACTGGCAGCACACTCTGCCTTTGCACAAGGCAAGCCTGCATGTCCACCGGGTGTCTTGCCCTTGGAAGTCTCCGCAATCAATTCCTCAGCGCACCCCTTGTCCCAGATGGCCATCGGACACTGGCCGGAGGTCCTGTTCCCTGCCTTCTCCTCGCTCCAGCTTCAGCCCGGCTTCCGGCCGGCCCGGGTGCTGCTCATGTCCCTGAAGCGGACCCACTTGATGGCCTGGGCCAGGACATTCATGGGCGTAGCCTTGTCGGGGACACAGCCGACAGATGACCTGGCCCCCATCGTGTTTCAGTCCGAGTCTGACTCGGTTTGGCACCAGATACGTGCGTCAGGAAGAGGTTGTGGGGGGTGTTCATTGCGGCTACCACCCATGCAGGGGGGGACAGCAGGGGCCTTGCACTGCGGAGCTTGTCAGACTGGTGGCCAGCCCGGTGGACAGGCCATTCACAGCCTTGCCTGTCTGCCCCTGGTCGCAAGTGTCGAGCCTGGAGGGACTGGAGGAGTCAGAGTGGCTCTGCATCAGCAAGCTCCTGGTTCCCCTGGAGATGGACCTCGACGGCCGCCGCACCTTCTTCAGCCAGGCAGACGGACACCTTTTCCGCCAGCGCCTTTATGCACAGGTGCGTCGGAAAGGGGAGAACACATTGTGGATAGGGGGTTATCGCCCAGGCTGCGCTCAGCGCTCAACCATGCCTCCACATGCCTAGGCATGGCTGTGGTACGCTTGTCATGGCATAGATTTGGGCACTTCTTCATCCAACAAATTCCTGTGCAGTTTGGGTTGAAGCCTCCCACCCCGCACAGTCGGCATGCGGTGCCCAACATCACCCTGCACCGAAAGACCTCCAATCGCCGAATCCTGAATCTGGAGGAGCTCGTCGCCATGCTGCGCACGCTGGGGCATGTCCGTGAGGCGGCTTGGTTCAAGGGTGGAGAGTCAAGATAGGAGGGTACCTGAGTTCTGGTCCATCTAGGATGAAAATGTGCATTGCGCAGCTGCCAGGGCCTGGCTTGGCACTCCGCTAGCCTCCTGGACCCCTCAACCCTCCTCCCCCCTCAGGTGAACATGGTCGAGCACAGCAACGACACGCCCATGGCAGAGCAGATGCGATCCGTGGCCTCCACCTCCGTCCTCGTCAGCGTGCACACCTCGGCCCTGGCCATCGCCCCCATGCTGCGTCCGGGGTCGATTGTGGTGGAGCTCCTGCAGCGCAACTGGCGCTACCAGCACCTGGACGAGAGCTTCAAGGTGCGCGTGGTGGGTGGTTTAGTGGGGGTTATGGGAGAGGTGGGGGGTTGGCTGGAGAGAGGCGCACCGAGTGTGGGTGGATCTTGTCCTGCTCTACCACAGGCTTTGATAGGATGCACTGCATGCGGGGGCTTGCGTGGAAACGCTGTGCCGTGGAGGCCGCAGTTCCATTCATGGTGCGGTGCCTGGCTGTGTTTACCTGCGTTCAGTGTGCCCACCGCTTCCCAGGTTTCTTCACGAGTCACTCGCAGTGCATTCGGCGCCTCGCCTGCATGCACTCCTGTCCCAAGAACCTCCAGCCCATCCCCCTCCAAGCCTCAACAGGCACAGACGGAGGTGATGGGGGACATCCACCACTTTGCCTGGCGCGCCACGCAGCCCAACCAGACGGTGTACCTCAATCCCAGGGACGCGGTCCGCTTCGGGAACTGGACCACGGAGATGGTACGCGGTGATTCCAGGACCTTGCTGGACTCGGTGTGGGTTTGGGGCCTCGTGTGGGTGCTGCGGCGACCCGTAAAGAAGCTGCATGCCTCCAGGCCTGGCGTGCCTGGAAGCTTGACATTGCTGCTTCCGCCCCGCATGTGTGGAAACCATGTGGTTGCCTTGGTCCGGTGCACCCACCTCGAGGCATCCCACCCAACCCCCACCCTCCTCCGCCTGCGTTCATGCACAGTGCGACACGGAGGAGTGCGTGGAGGCGCACACCACAGTGGACGTGGTGGTCGACGTGGAGGCCGTGCGGCAGCTGCTCACCGACCGACTGGCCCTGATACAGGCCGGGGCAAGCGTGGAGGAGGCAAGCCTCCCCTGGCCCCAGCGGTAGCAGGTTGGTGTGGACGATGGGGTGTCAGGCAAGGATCTTCGCGGGACAGCCTGGCCATTGCCCCCTCGCCATACCTGTCCCTCTCATCTGGACAGGGCACTGGCTGGCTCCAGGGCCTGCTCAAAGCCCTGCATGAGCTCACCTGTGCATCACGACAGAATCCCCTGTACCTTCCCAGCACAAGGGGATAAGCCCGACGTGGTTCAAACAAAGCACAACAGCGCAACCAAGTCAGTGGCAACGTGTGACATCAGCACGGCAGCTCCCCCTCCTCGGGGCTGCTCTCCGGGTCAGGCTGCGGCCCTGGGTGTGGGAGGGGCCCCGGCGGTATTCGCGGCGGGATGCCTGGGCGGTGCTGCGGCGAGTCGCCCGTCCGTCGGAGCTTGGGGGGCTGCTCCTCGCCGCCCGGCGCCCCACCGCCCCGCTTGAGGCCCGCAGCCGCCTGCCCCGGGGCTGCCGCCCCATCCCCGCCGTCGCCCTCGCGGGCTTCAGGCCCTGGCCAGGCCGCGGCGCTGCCGCGAGAGTCGTGGCCCGCCATCCCCGGGGTCGCGTCCGCCTGGGAGGAGGCGGCGCTGTCGGCGCCGGCGGCCCCGCCCTGCTCGGCCGCCCCCCCGCCCCCCACCCTGCTGTACAGCTTCTCCATGAAGCGGTTGACGATGGCCTGGCAGCGCTCCGGGGCGAGTCCGTCCTGCACGAACCAGGGCCGCCCATCCGCGTCCTCCTTGCCCTCCAGCACCGCGACCGCCTCGCCACCCTGCTGGCGGTGCAGCTTCAGGAAAAAGTAGAGGATGGTCAGCGCCACCTCCCCTGCGCTGTACTCCAGGAGCAGGCCGGAGTCGTGCACCAAGATGTCGTTGCAGGAGGACAGCATCTGCTGGTGCAGCGCGGGCACCGCCAGCAGGTGGCGGAAGCGCGGCGAGCGCAGCAGGCCCACCAGCCGGCTGTGCACCAGGTCGACGTCGAAGTCGAAGCCGACGGTGTGCAGGAGCAGGCACTCCCCGTCCAGCACGGTGGCAAACAGGCGCGCAGTCCAGTCGGGGTCGGCCTGCAGGCGCGCGCGCGCGGAGGGGGCGGCCATACCACTCCTTGAGCAGCTCCGCTGCGATCTGCTGGTGGCTGCGCGGCTCGTCGCTGATCTTGCTGGCCAGGAAGAGGCAGGCCGCCGCCATGATCTGCAAGAGGGTGGGTGGGGGGTGGGCGGGGATTGAGAGGGGGGAGGCAGGGACATCCCCGGAGCGCAGGGTAAAGCGCCAGGTGGGGACAGCCTGAACACCCCCGCTGCATCAGACTGTACACACCGGCAGGCAGGCTGATCATGATCCAAATCTGAGCAACACCAGCACCCACGCGCCACGCACGTAGGAGTTGTTCTTGCGCAGGCTGCGCTGGGTGTAGAACCGGCGGTACAGGATCACCGCCACGCCACACACGAAGATGGACCTGAGGGGCAACCTCGACGGGCTTGCTCGTGTCACTCGTGTCTACACACCCACAGAATTTCGTATGCGACGTGCAGGCACGCACTCACATCTGGAAATTCGCTGCGGTGCGCATCATGTTCCCGATCGCAGTCTTATGGGTCCGCGTCTCGTTGGTGTGAGACACCCCATCCCGCAAAGATGGGCTGTCCTCCACCTCACGCCGGGTCATGAGGGGGAAGCGCTGCAGGCGGGACATCCTCGCCTCCCCGGCGTCCCCCCCGGCGCCGGGCAAGGGGTGGGTGGCGTGTCAGAAGGACAATTGACCCTTGCCACGCCTGCTCCGCAATTGGTGTGACTCAACTTGGCATCGAGGCGTTTCAGAAGCCATTAGAGTCGCAAGTGCCTCGTGAAAAGGGAGTCTGCGAGGTATACTCGTGCATGGGCGACCGGACTCGGGGGAGAACGATGACGCGCATGCTTCGCCAGGACCCTGTGGTGCACTCACCCGGCCTGGGCAGCACTGCACACCAGCGCGAACCAAATCCGTCCCCCGCAGCTTGCAGACAATCATTTTTGGACAGTTTGCACACCAACCGATCAATCCCATGGCTCCGAGGTACCAATTCCGGACCACCTCCTTTTGAATACTTGCTAACCAAAATCACCTAAGAGAGACTGCGGAGCACGCGTATTTGTACACCCAAGATTGATCCGACGTCTCTTAAAATAGAGAAGCAACCCAGACGGTGAGTAGTGAGAGGAGATAGGCGTTATCGCCTTCGCGCTGCTGCCTGCCACGGCACGTCCTTGCTCACGAGCCCTCTCTGGCCTCCCTCGATACAGGTTTCTGATCCTGACTGGGGCACTTTGAACCGATCCACTTCAGCCATGGTGACGTCGCTGAACATACACGCTTACTACGATTCCCAAGCAGCCGGGCTACTACCACCTAGTCCGACAAGCCTTCGACGACATCGCGAGAGTTGGCGACGTGAATGTTCCGAGGAGACTTCGTCCGAATCCTGTGATTCTGTAGCGATGGCGGCATGGCTGTGTCTCGACGAGGATCACAGGGCGTGCAGTCCGGCTCGACCGAGCCCCTCCAACCCCAAGCCGGTTCTTTTTGAAAATCGACGGATCACAAACTTGTTCGCCCCACCAAACTTGCACCTTGGTGATGGGACAGCGTCTTGAGTCTCCATGTCCCCTCTGACTAGTTCATCACTCTTTCCACCCACATGCACCACCCCTGCGGCCACAGCCGGTGTTTGTTAGTACCGCCACAGGTCTCCTACAGTATGTAGGTATTATAAAACACTGCGAGCCCTGGCCAGGAATGGCCAGGAACACTCTGGATCGAACAGTGCGCAAATAAGTGCGTCGATCAGCGGTCACCACAGTGCAGCCTGTGAGTACGCCGTGCATCCCCCCTCTCAACACTCTATAACTTGCAGTACAATGCCATATAAAGGGTGCAAGAATACTACTGACACTTATGATGCCGCTCCCTGTAATGGCACAGATGTCTGCTTCTCCACCAGCACCCACGACTCGTCGTGCGACGCTCCATCATCTTTGCAGGCAGCGCCAGATTCCTCCTGCTGCTGCTGTTGATCCCCGGGCGTGGCGGCTCCACCTGCCGGCGCGGGGCCCTGCGCCAGGTTTCCGCTCGTCGACGTCTCCGACCCCGTGCCACCTGGCTGGGCTCCTGAACGCAAGTTTGCTGCCCCGCCCTTGTCGGCGGCGGTCAGGGCGCTGTCCTGACTCGCGCTGCCTGCCTCGCCCTCCTCGGCTGCCGGCATGCCACCCTCGCGCTCCGCGGCCCCTCGCCCCAGCTCCCGCTCCACCGCAAGCCACTCCGGCGTCGGCGGCAGTTCCGGCTCCCAGTGCTGCAGCGTGCGCAGCGCCTCATGCGCCGGTCCCGCCGCACCTCCGTCCCCCTCTTCCCGCGGCGCGGCGTCCAGCGACTCCGGCAGCAGCACGTGCAGCGTGGCGTCCAGCACGCCCCGCACGCTGCCCGCGCCCTGCTTGAAGGCGGCGTCCACGGCGGCGCGCCACTGCCGCGCGCGCGGCTCCCCCGCAAACATGCCCAGCACCGGCTTGAACAGGGTGCGCAGGCTGGGCGCGCGCCAGCCGTCGGGCTTGGAGCCCCAGCGCCCGACCATGGCGTCCGCGTAGGCCGCGTACGTGTCCAGCACCACGCGCCGGGAAAGCGCGGCGTTGGACCCGCCGAACACGCGTCGGTCGGCGTCGGCCAGCACGTCCCAGGGCGCGTGGTAAGCCCCGCGCCCCACCATGACCCCGGCGAGGGGGCCGGGGTCGGCGCGCAGCGCGGTGACCACGCCGTCCAACCCCGCCACGCCGCCGTTGAGGGAGAAGGAGAGGTGGGGGAAGTCGCGGGCCAGCGCCCAGACCCATTGGTAGCGCAGCGGCGGCACCGTCCGGTTCTGGTGCGGATTCAGGCCCTTCAGGTGGGCCTTGCGTGCGTGCACGATGAAGTGTGTGACGGGGGAGCCAGTGGAGACGGTGTGCACGAAGCGCACCAGCTCCTCATAGCTGTCGTTGTTGTCCACGCCTGTTGTAGGTGGGGGGGTGGGGTGGGGTGGGGGGTAAGAGAAGGTCTTGTACCCCAAAAGGGGGAGGCGCGGGGACCTGACGCAGGTCCAGAGCAGACCGGGCAGGGAGGGACCCCCTCCATCTTGCTGCGCAGGAGGCGGCGGCTCGACAGGGGCCATTCTACGATGCAATGTGCTGCTTTTATCTCACATTTCCAATCGAATACAAGATCCCTGGCCCTCAGAATCACCCCCCCCACACACACGCTCACCAAGGCGGCATTTCACGGTGACGGGGATGTCCACGGCGGCGGCGATGGCGGCGCAGCAGCGAGCGACGAGCTCAGGCCGGAGCATGAGGGCCGCGCCGAAGCAGCCCGCACCAGCCACGCGGTCGCTGGGGCAGCCGACATTGAGATTGATCTCGTCGTAGCCGTAGCCGGCGACGATGCGCGCCGCGGCCGCTAGTTCGTCGGGGTCGCTGCCCCCCAGCTGGCACACGATGGGGTGCTGCTCGGGGGGAAACCAGAGGAAGCGGTCGTGGTCGGGGTTGTGGATCAGGGTCTTGTCCACCACCATTTCCGTGTACAGCCAGGTGTGGCGGGAGATCATGCGGGCCAGCTGACGGTAGTGGAGGTCGGTCCAGTCCATCATGGGCGCCACACTCAGGAGCTGAGGGGGGAGGGGTGGTGGGGAAAGGGACTCGACGACGGCCTCACCCCGCCCCGCCTCGCCAGCCGCCTCGGACATGGCCCTGGCTGGCACGCGCCTCGGCACGGCACGGCCCGGCTGGTGGGAGCCTGCGCACAGGCGGGCACGGCAGGGTGCTGGTCCCCAACCGAGTCGCAGCCCGGACAGCAAGGCTCGCATGAGTCAGCGGGCCATATCCCGCAGGCTGTATATGCGTCTTGTGTATACTCTGTGTACTTTCCCTATGGACAGAGTGTTCCCGAAAGACAACGACTCCCTTGGGGCATATCCCGCGCCCTGGGAGCGGAAGTGGCGCCGGCGCGGGTGGGATGCAGATCAAGGCCGATACCCACACACATCACATTCCCGTGCCAATCGCCCACGCCAGTGCCCCGCAATGCATGATTGCGGGACCCAACCCCCTCTTCTCCATAATACATGGCCGCTGCGAGTCGCCATCGTCGCCTACCCCGGCTGATTCCTCCGAAACTCTATCCCGAGGACCTGCGATTCGAAATCGTCGAGGGTCTGGCTGCCCTGAGGAGGAGGGACTACTTTGCACTCACCCTGCTGCACACCGTCGAGTTTCTTGCCGAGGCCAAGGCCTTTCTGCGGAGGTTCTCACCCATCCCAGAGCGACCCCTGGTGGAAAAATTGCCCTACTTTCGGTGCGCAGGGGTGATGGGGCAGGGCATGGAGCGTTCTGGGATGGGGAGAGGTGCCACCCCTTTAATGAGGGCAACTGCTCCATCCCAAGCCGTAACTATCCCCTCAATCCACGGCACCCTCCCCTCCACGCAGCCTTGCCCTCAGTCGATCCGACCGAGTGCGTTTCAGCAGGCGGCAGGCCTTCGTGCTGAGTCAGCGGGCTGCCAAAGGGCCCCCGGCCGACGCGCTGCCCCCCCGCCCCAAACCCCGCTTCCCCGTGCGCGACTGGCTGAGTCACCACCCCCTGCTCAGCGTCATCCTGGTCAACACCCTGCTGGTCCGGGCCCTCTTCCACATCCGCCGCACACGCTTCCGGTGGTGACGGCGGCGGGCGCATCAGACGCTGCAATCATAGAGCGCAACCCCTCCGCCCAAGGCGAGAAGTCCCGGCCATGGGTCCCAGGAGACGGCCCCCCACGCTGGCCTGCTACCTGGAAGCGCTGGTGGGCATGCGATTAGTCATCGAGCTGCACTGCGACACCATCGTGCGCGGCGTGCTGACCGCCGTGGGCGACGGCCTGGACCTGCAGCTGGAGTCCGCCAGCATAGCCCCCCTCCAGGGTCCGACGCGGGCCGCAGAGTACCTCTACCTGCGGGGCTCCAGGGTCAGGTACGTGCACACGCCGCCCAACCTGAACCCCCGCGAGGCCATCACCGCCGCGGCCAAGCGACGGACCTCCGCGCTGGCTGATCACGCTGCGCAGCAGGGTAAGCACACTCCTGCCATGCCCAAGGGTGGGCACTGAGGAGGGTGCAGGCGGACTGGCGAGCATGCCTGGGGAATGGTGCGGCACCCTGGACGTCTGCAGCGGACATGCCGTTCCTCCCAGGCTCTGTTTATCTCTACACTGGTTACAGTGAAGATACCAAGTCGATTTTTATGGAGTGCAAGTGCTGCCAAGAGTAAAGGTCGATCTAGGCAACAAGCGTTCGCGACTCTGTCACTCCGCCAGGCATGATGAATCATGTTGTTCCACCTGACGGGGTGCTGCAGCCTCATGGAACATTTTGCATGAATCATCTCTATCATGCAGAGTGTTGGCTAGAACGAAAGCTCGAAATATAGCGCTTGTAGCCAGCATTTCACTGCGGCCGGGACAAGGTGGATGGGGAGGGCCCAGTCCGCCGTCACAATGGTATAGAACGGTACCCCCGCGGTACCACGCTCCTTGCAGAGCTCGGCGACATACCGGGGGATGGCCCCTGGGAGACCCTCTTTCGGCAGTGAACGACGTGGGTGGCACCTCAGGCTCGTTCAACATGGCGGAGAAGGCCTGCACCCTCCGCACTCGCAAGTTCATCACGAACCGGCTGCTGGCACGGCGGCAGTTTGTGAGTCCTGCCACTGCGGAGAGCGCCCTGGATGCTGAGCGCCAATCTAGCTCCTGATAAGAGTCTCAGTCCGATTCACACCCACACGCACGCAGGTCCTGGACGTGCTGCACCCCGGCCGCGCGAATGTCTCCAAGGTACGGGCGCCATTGAGCCAGGCGTCGCGAGGATTGGGGAGCAGCGCCGTGAAGGACTGCGCCGGATGTCAGCGAGCTATCGCCGACGATTTGATGCATGTATAGTGCACTGGGCGTGACTCCGTGGCTGGTGGTGGGATCGGTGCACCATGCTGAGGCGTCGCGTGCTCCTCATCCCCTCGCAGACCGAGTTGCGCGAGAAGCTCGCCAAGCTGTACGACGTGAAGGACGACAAGCTGATCTCCGTCTTCGGTCTGCGCACCCAGGTATGGGGTGATTGGCGCTTGAAGGGGTCAGAGTAGTGGAGTGGTGGGGGGCGCTTGGGGATGCTGAGCGTCACCTGGAGGTTCTCTGCATTCGTGAAGCGTTCAGAGCTATGACGCCAACGGCCATTCCTTTATTCTTTTCCCAGTTCGGTGGCGGCAAGTCCACTGGCTTTGGCCTGATCTACGACAGCCTGGAGGCTTTCAAGAAGTTTGAGCCCACCCACCGCATCGTCAGGGTGAGGAAGCATGGGCGACTCATTGCTATCTTATTTTCGGAGTACTGGGCAGCTTGGTGCTGTGTGACCCCGCTGTTTCCCTGAGGCATCTCATCACCTGCCTGATCCCGCACCCCCAACCCAATGCCCTCCTCAGAACGGTCTGGCCGAGGCTGTCTCCAAGTCAAGGAAGCAGAGGAAGGAGAGGAAGAACAGGCTGAAGAAGGTCCGCGGAACCAAGAAGGCAGGCATGGCTGGCGCCAAGAAGTGAGGGATCCATCACAGGCTTGAGGTGAGGGACCAAGCAGGGGCAGGCTCGTTTGTGGTGAGCATGTTTGCTGCTTGCGTCAGATGCTGTACTCAGGCAGAGTGAGGCATGGCCAGAGGCGTCCGAATTCACACATTGTCAAGACCTTTCCCTCTTCTTTTTGCAGGTCACCACTTCTTTGCAGGCTGCCACATGTTTGTCCCTCCAGCTTGGATGTAACAGAGGCAATCACAGGTCGCAGTTGCAAGGGGGTGAGGGCAGAGTGGGCATCTCATTTTTGGAAAACATGACTGTGCACGATGACAAACACAGGCGTCGCTCCCTCAGTGGGCTGTTCTCTGTGTTGCGCTTGCAAGTCTTGGTGACTCCCCGCCTTCATGCACAAGGTCAACCCAGAGCTTCAAGGCAGAGCTTACCCTCCAAAAAGGGGAATAAACGGCCGATTGCGGAAAGCTCGCTTGCTCCCCCAGGGTGGGCAGTCACCAAAGGCGCCGGATCTGCAGCTTCACATGGTATGGGCTGGAGCGCTGTGTGAGCAGGCTCGCCTTCCATTTGCACGTATCTCGCTGGGGACTACAAGGGGGGTCTCACAGGCACCAGAGGGCCTCACTCGGAGCAGTTCATTCTTCACACAGCGACTACATTCTGCGGGCGGCCATGTGTGTCGCCAATCTCTTCAGGACATCCCTCTCCCCTGACCTCGTCAGGTGATTGTGTAGTTTGGGCCCCCGCCGCCCTCGGGCACCATCCACTGGATGTTCTGGGTGGGATCCTTGATGTCGCAGGCCTTGCAGTGCAGGCAGTTCTGGGCATTGATCTGCAGCTTCTGGCCTCCGTGCTCAGAGGGGACGTACTCGTACACACCTGCATGGAGGCGGTGGGAGACAGCAGCTGGGAGTGATCATGTTGATTGTCGTGCTCAGGAGGCTGTTTCGAGTTCCTGGCTTGGACTGGCCCCATTCATGGGTGCAAGGTTCAATATCTCAATCTATGATACACACACGCACGCGGAGCTTACGCCCTGTTGAATTCCCAAATCAACCCCCCTCGCACTCCTACCTGCCGGGCAGTACCTCGCCTCGGGCCCGCCATACCGCGGCAGGTTGATGGCCTCGGGCAGCTTGGCGTTGCGCAGGCGCAGGTGGGGCGGCTGGTCGTGCTCGTGGTTGGTCCCGCTCCGGAACAAGGAGGTGTTCAGGTCGAAGGTGAGGCTGCCGTCCGGCTTGGGGTACTCCCTCGGCGCCGCCTGCGCGGCAGGCGCCAGCGCCTCGTGGTCCGGCCGCCTGTGGAAGGAAGGGGGGAGTGGAAGGGCGTGCTATGGAGCCTCGAGATGGGGAGGGTCTTGTTCATGGACATGGGATCAGGGATCGGCGGCCCCCCACACTCTTGCAGGTCGCTGGCAGAAAGCAAAGGAGCCGGCCCCACCTGTGCCGCAGGGTCCAGGGCGCCTTTCCCCTGAGGACATACGCTTCCAGCGCGGAGCCCAGAAGCCCGCCCCAGATCCCGGCACCCAGCCCGAAGGAGGGTCGGATGTTTCGTTCCCGGTGTAGCTCCGTGTGCACCCAAGAGTCATGCATCGCGGTCTCGTAGGCGCCCAGGTCGAGGGCCCGGCCTGCGGCGGTGGGTTCCTTGGCCAGCTCTGCAGCAGCCGCCTCTGCCGCCAGCATGCCGCTCTTCATGGCGGTGTGGGTGCCCTGTGAGAGATGGGTGAGGCAGGTCGAGAGGCATGCATGGCTTGTGAGGCGGCGTCCAAGTGCACAACTGAGAGGATGCTTGACAGGAACGTAACTACATGCAATCCCTCAGTGCAAAGCCAAGGAGCCGGGGCCCATTGCAGCCCACATGCCCCTCTCGCCTTGATCTTGGGAACGTTGAGGAAGCCCGCGCCGTCACCAATGAGCGCACCCCCCGGGAATGTGAGGGCAGGAATGGACTGGATTCCGCCCTCGCTGAGTGTCCTCGCCCCATACTGCGTATTTCAGGTTTTGACAAAGAGAATGTGAATCCACAACCGGCAACAAGATCACGCCCGCTGCCCACTGCCACCATTTTCACCATCGCTCCCCGCCACACCCCAGCACCCACCTGCAGGCAGGTCCCTCCTTCCAGCACACGGGCGATGGCAGGGTGGCGCTTGTACTGCTGGAACTCTTGAAAGAGATTCATGTTGGGGTTACTGTAGTCCAACGACACCACCAGGCTGCAGTGTGATATGGGGGGGCTTTGCTGGCCAGGGTGGAAAGGGGGGTTTGCAAGGGGCGCTGGCGGTCAGGGGTGGTTCTCAGGGTCTGAGCTTCACGGCCATCACAAGAATGGAGGCAGGCAGCGTCCCGACACACCCGCCCACTGGCACGGCGCACCCCAGGGAGACCCGGTTGTCTGCCATGTGGTACAACCAGCCGCCGCCATAGGTGTTCCAGGGCAGGGGGCTCCCGAGCGTGTGCCACACCGTGCCGGGCTCGTGCTTGGCGGGGTCGATCTGCGAGAAGGGGAGCCAGGGAGTGCACCATGGCGAGTGGAGCTCTGCCTGGTCGGGGCCTTGTTGCTCGACATGGCCGAAACCCGACCCTACCTGCCAGACCTCCTTCAGACCCAGGGCGTAGGTCTGCGGATCAGCACCTGCCTTCTCCCTCAGGCTGTATCGCTTCAGTGCCTCCTGCACGTGTGTGAGAGAGGCATAGGGATGTTATTGGCGCTCGAAAGGGATTGAACCGTAAGACAACGAGCAGCGCCGGGGTTGCAGCACCTGACAAGCTGCACCCCTTCCAGGACGGGCTCTGTCACAGGCACAGCGGGAGCAGTCCTGCCCCGATCCAGCAGACACACTGCCAAGGAGCAGTAAGCAGACAATAAGGCGCTTCCGCCTACACACCTTGGTCAGGGACCCCCTGCAGCCCTCTGCAAGCAGGGTCACCCGCGCCCTCAGGTCCAGGCCCGGGGCGAAGGAGTCCTTGCGTGTGCCGTCCTTTCCAATCCCCATGTCCCCCGTGCCCACGCCCACACAAGCGCCGCTGGCAGAGGTGAGCAGGTGGGAACCTGCGAAGCCGGGGTAAATCTCCACGCCTGCCTCCTCGGCCTGGGCCCCCAGCCACCGCACAGCCTCGCTCAGGCTGATGACATAATTGCCCTTGTTGTGCATCTGGGGTGGCGTGGGCATGCGGAGAGCGCGCCGCGGTGTGAGATAGTAGAACCGGTCCTTGACTGCGGGCACGGCGTGGATGGGGCAGCTGGCGTCCTCCCGCCAGCTGGGGATCAGCTCGTCCAGAGCCTTGGGCTGGAAGACATTGCCGCTCAAGATGTGGGCGCCTGTGCGGCACGGGTGATTGTGTGTGGCCAGGTAGCATAGTGGTAGTAGAGGCGCAGTGTAGGGATAGAGTGACCCATGCAAGACCCGTGATACAGGTCCAACCACGACCAGATCCCCTCCTCTTCCTCAAGCTCACCGACTTCAGAGCCCT
Source organism: Auxenochlorella protothecoides (assembly GCF_000733215.1). Classification (NCBI taxonomy): domain Eukaryota; kingdom Viridiplantae; phylum Chlorophyta; class Trebouxiophyceae; order Chlorellales; family Chlorellaceae; genus Auxenochlorella; species Auxenochlorella protothecoides. The sequence continues at coordinate 53,587 of NW_011934268.1, forward strand.
TCTCCAGCACGCACACGCTTATTTCCTGCTCCTTCTCCTTGGCAAGCTATGGTGGGGATGTTGTTTGTTTGAGTGAATACCTCAGATCAGGCTCCCTCCACGATCTGCACCAGGGCGGCGTCATCCGATGTACCCTGGCGCTTTCCCCCTTCCCTTTGCTCACCTGCTTGAGGCGAATGGCAGCCGACAGACCCGCCGGCCCTGCACCCACGATGCACACATCGTATTCCATGGCTTCACGCTCATCGGGGCGAGATGCCTGGATCCCTGGATCGGAGGAGAAGGCGCGGCATGCTTGTCGCCACGCAGCCCCGGTCGTGCGGGAGGACCGGCATACGGCCGCGATCGACCACACCATCGCAGCCAGCGGGCATGCAGGGGACTGATCGAATCTCGCTCTCGGGCCTGATTTTCCAGGCCTGGCGCATGGCTCAGCATTGGGAAGCCATTGGGGGCGCGGCATGTCGGAGTGTCTCCGACCGCGCATGACCTCCACGTCAGCGAGCAGGAACACAGGCGGACGAGGAACTCGACCCTTCAAAATGGTCCCTCTGTCCTGGTCCGGGTGGATGTTTCACAGTCTGAGGCGCATGCCCCCATCTGCTATCGTTAACAAACCGCCTGCCCATGATCAGTCCGACTTGGCGCCCTTGCGCAGGGCGCGCAGCTGGCGCAGGGCGTCGCCCTCGTGCGCGAGCGCCGCCGCCACCACCGCGGCCAGGGCCGTCCCACCAAGAGCCACGTGCAGCGCCGCGCGCGCCAGGAAGGAATACTCCCCTGTGGCCATCAGCAAGGCATCCAGCGTCGCACGGGGCCCGGGCCCCAGGTAGCGCCGGCCGGCGGCCAGCAAGCCCGAGCTCTCCGGCATGAGGAGCAGGCGGGCCGCGGAGGTGGCCAGCGCGGCAACCGCCAGCGCCTGCAGGGTCCCCGCCCTGGGCCAGAGCCCGGCCGGCGCCACGCCCAGCTCGCGCCGCACCCAGGCCAGGCAGTACAGCACCCTCCCCGCCATGTTGACCGCGTCGGCCGCCAGCGTGCCCAGCGTGCCCAGTGCGGCGGTCAGCCCAAGCAGCGCCGCCACGTGGGCGACGGACAGCGCCACCAGCGCGGCGTTGGCGCGCGCCAGCTGGCGCCGCCCCGCGCAGCCGTGCACGCAGGCCTCCAGCACGCCGTTGGCGGCGAGCAGGGGGAGGCTGGCGGCGTAGGCCCCCAGCACGCCCGGGGCGGGGGAGGCGGCCCAGACCCGGCCGTAGCCAAGGAGCAGGGCCAGGTGGGCGTAGGCGGGGGCAAAGGCGGCGGCCACCAGGGCAAAGGTCACGATGCAGCGGGTGAGCGGCGGGAGGAGGTGGCATGCGGGGTGGGGGGTGCGTGTCACGGCGGGGCGCGCGGTGGCGGAGGGGTCCCGCCCCGGGCCGCCGCGAATGTCGGCCCCTGACGCCGCGTCGCCCGGCTCCGCCCCGCCATCCCCCCGCCCCTCTGCCACTCCATCGCCGCCGTCCCTTGCCACACCGGCGGCGGCCCTGCTGAAGGCCAGGAAGGCGGCCTCCTCAAAGGGCTGGAACACGGTGCGGACCAGGAGGGAGCCCAGATTAGTTACCAGCCCCAGCACGCCCTGGTCGTAGCTGCTCTGCAGCGCCGCCAGCGTGAACTTGCTGCCCTCCGCCAGGACCAGCTTGCCCACGGCCTGGACGCCAAACAGGCCCGACAACTGGAGGGCGGGGAGGTCCAGGCCGGGGCGCGTGTCTGTGGCAGCCTGGTCGGCTGCGTGCTGCTCCTGCGAGGGGGCAGCCTTCGAACCTGCCGGCGCGCCGGCGTGAGCCTCTGCCGACCCTGCGCCACCGAGGACACCCCGCAGGGAGCAGCCCCATGCGGCGTAGCAGAGGAGGGTGGCCCCAGCGTACGCCAGTTGACCCAGGGAGAAGGCGACGGCGGGGTCCGCGTCCGGGCGGGCCAGCAGGCCGGCGATCAGTACGCTCTTGGCCAGCTGCGCCCCGGCTTCCACGCCGACGCGCAGGCTGTACTGCTTCCGCACCGTGGCGAGGACGTACAGCGGCTCGCTCAGCAGCTCCACAACGACCGCAAGGCCTGTGAGTGGGTGTGGAGACGGATCCCAATCATTGCAAGACACTTGGGCTACCGCGCTCAACCGGCCGTGAGCACCGGCGGCCGAGTTGCAGCGGCATGTGCTGTTTCACGAAAACAGCCTCCACACCTTGCAGCTGGAGGGCCTGGTGCCAAACGACGTCCCCTGGGCGGCGCTGAACGAGGAGCCATATGCTCGGGGCAGAGAACACCGCACCCAGGGGGATGCAGAGGGCAGATGTGGCCAGCACCGAGCCTGGTTTCCGTGCATCGATGCGCAAACAGCCGCGTCGGAAGCCTTCCCGACTGAGGAACAGCAGGGTTGTGTTCAGTAGATGCAGCTGGATGGCAACGACCTGTGGTGCGGGGGTGGTGTGGTCATGGTCCGCCGGGCAAGGTCCGCAAAGGCGGAGCCAATCACGATCGAGCCGTGAACTTACCCCATATGCCTGCGGAGTGAGCGATCTGGCGCTCAATAGATTCAATCCAAATGTAAGTCCGCGAGAGAGGATCTGGGACGCTGCAGAGTACCAGATCATCCGAAGCTGTGAGTGGGGCACCACGCAGTCTGCACAGAACGATACCTCACGGCCAGCAGCTGCACTCACCAAACAGATGAACGAATCCATCCATAATTTTGCAATGTACAAGGGCGTCAGGTCGTTTGCGATCTTATTGATTCCTCATGACCAGGGGGGTCGTTCACCCCTTGCTTGCAATACGTCGCATGCGAGCTATACCCAGTACAAATGAGTGTGAAAATATCGAGCACACTTCTGTTGGACCATCGATAGTCTTTGAAGGAAGTGTGGAATCTTCATTGTGTTAGGGAGGCTCTTGAAGGAATTCGTCAGGGAGCAAGTAAGGGCCCCACCCGTGGTGCGAAGATTTACCCCGCGCGCTGTCAAGATTCTCAAACAGAAAAAAGATTGCGTACGCCGAGCACGGGTTGCACGGGGTGTTGTGTGCTCCCAACACACGGGTACAACATAGTCCCAATAAATACAAGATGATGCATCATTCTTTATCCCCGCGTCCGATGCATGTCTCGAGTGCTGATTGCTCGAGGCGCCATATCTCCGACATGAGTTTGGCCTTAGGCACCCTGAACCATGTTTCTTTCGTCGTCGCAGATGTCGCGATTGCAGCTCAGTTCTACAGGTAGGTTCAATCTCACTGCGAATTTAGCTTCCTCGATAGTCGTAACAGCACGGGTCTTTGAGTCGATCGGAATTCCTCATAGCTTCAGCTGCGGGACCCCACAGGGACGTGCTGGGATTCACCTTGGTGCGCCGACCATCGAGTTTCCATTTCGATGGATGCTGGTGAGTCGAATTTGGCTTTAAATGCCAGGAAGCAGACCTCACGGGGCCGGTTCGGCTCGTTTCATCAGGGCAGACCTAATGCCTCTCCGCCCAACCCGACTGCGTGACAGGCTCTGGCGACATGGCCTGGGCGTACACCTGATCAGGGGGACTCCAGTCAACAAGGACAAGAGCAGCATCGTACCTCAGTCGAATCATCTGAGCTTCCTCGTGAGTAGGAAAGCGTTAATCAGATTGTGTATCCACCATTACCAGGCCTTGCCGCGCTGGTGGCAACCATGTGTTTAGGGTAACAATGTTACTCATGGTCTGACAGGCTCAAGACCTGGACACCGTCGAGCGCCAGCTGGACGACTTCAGGATCAAGTACGTCGTGCAGCGATGTTGTGAGGACGGGGTGGAGATGAGGCAGCTCTTCTTCCATGACCCTGGTAGGCTGATGGTGCTGGATGACGGGATGGGGGAAGCCTGTGCCTGGGTTCTATGCAAGGTTCATGCTCGCTGCGGCAGGTGGAGGAGCCTGAAAGCCTGTTTGTTGAGTAGTATGAGTGGCCACCTCTTCCAGTAAGTCTTGGTGTCTTCTTACCTTGCTGGCAGATAACCACATGATTGAGGTGTGCAACTGCGACGAATTTCCCCTCTGTCTGCTGGAAGGGGGCGGCGACACGCGGCATGATTCCAGCGGGGAGAGCGACGCATCCACCTTTGGGGAGAGCGACACGTCAATGAGCCTGTGCCACCCACCCCCCGGCCAACATGAATGTGCATGCTAGGATCTTTTGGGCCATCCTTTTTCTAGCAACTGCCTTCCAGAACCCCATAAACCGAATGCAACCGCCTAGCGACACCTTCTTACAGGTATCTATTATCACAGGATCCTCTGCATATCTTTTCCGCCACTCCGTGCTCACCTCTATCGGCCCCGGCAGGGCCTTCCCACGGCGTTTATGCTATGTTGAAGGCCTTGGTTGACCTGACAATGTCAGCAGCACTCTCAGCGCATTACGTGCTTGCCCTCGTACAAACCTTACTCACACTGCATGCATCGGGACCCAGAATGTAACACGAGAGGATCTAGAGGGGATTGTCTGTGGTGAGTTCCAAAGGAAATGATCATCGAAAGCCTCATCCCCGAATATGGCGCCCCCGCAAAGCCTCCTTACACCGACTTCCTCGCCTCGCCAAGATTGCCTTTGGTGTCTCGACACACAGTGCTCGCATCCTATCTCGTACTTCGTTTCTTAGGTAGCAATTATAGCGGGAAGCTTTGACGTGCAAGCCTGTGCTCTTTCGAGGAAGGCGGACCACATCGCAACGTACAAGCGGAAGTGGCCACGTGCTGCGAGGTGCAAGGCAACGCACAGTCCCCATTCATCTCCATGGCGCTCGATGGGAGGGGTGTGGGAGCGTTGGCAGGGCCAAGAGTGCTGGGCAGGCTGACGCCAGAGCTCATCCTTCGCAGCCCGCAGTATATGAACTGCGTGGGACAGTACGAGCTGGACATGCGTGCCAACCGCATCAACGTGATTGAGAATCTCGGGGCGACGGAGGTGCGTCGAGAGTGTGCTCCTTGCTGGGCGGGATCCGGGTTGGGCTATTCCCATCACCCACGCTCCCCCCCAACCTTGTCACCCGTTCAGAACCAATTCGACAGCATCGACCTCTCGGATAATGGCATTGTGCGCCTGGAGGGCTTCCCCAAGCTCCTGCGTCTCAAGGTGCTGCACCTGAACAGCAATCGTGTCATCAAGATTGGCCGCGGCCTGGAAGGTGGGTGGGATGCCAGAGCAGCCCTGCCAGAATCTCCATGCGTGTAACTCCGAGTGCGTGACTCACATAGTTGACTGAGACACAGACTCGGCGCCCAGGCTTTACATTCTGCCCCCTCGGTGCTGTGCAGCGTCTGTGCCTGCCCTGGAATGGCTCCTCCTGACCAACAATAAGTTGACAAATCTGACGGTGAGGGGTGAAGATGCCTGTGGTAGGGCAAGATCTCTGCCTTGCAACCAGCTGGGAGGGCGCCCGTGCATTCAGGAGTATGGCCTCTGTTTCCATCGGCTTCCCATGAGTTCCCCTCCATTCCACCGACTATTGTTCAGGACATCGAGCCCCTTCGGACTTTGCCACGATTGAAGTACCTGAGCCTCTTGGAGAATCCCATCACAAAGCAGAAGGGGTACAGGTGCGAGGATGTGCGCGTGAGTGCATGCCCGAGCAAGGCTGTTTGCTGTGCCAAGGTTGTTACAAGAAAGTATGGCTTGTGCCTCGTTGGCCTGCCCTCTACACCCCTACCCCTCGATTCCCTTGCCTTCAGGCTGTATGTGATCAGTCGATTGCCCCACCTCAAGGTCTTGGACTTCCGAAAAGTGAAGCAGACAGAGCGGCAGGAAGCTGTGCGGCAGTACCCCATGGGTCTTGCGCCGGCTCCGGCGGCTACCTTTGAGCCTGATGAAGACCTGGCAGAGGTGAGGGGTCTGAGGGTAGCCGGCGCTGCTGGATGGCTGGGGGCCGCGCAAACTGGCTACCCTGCACGTTGCCCCCGCCCCCTCACGTGGCAGCTCAACTCGATCGCAAATCCATGTCCCCTCCTCTGCAGGTCAAGGCAGCCCTGCCCGCCGCTGCGGCCGCCGCGTCGTCGGCGGAGCCCAGCACGAGGAGCGGACCCACACCCGAGCAGGCCACCGCCATCAGGGCGGCCATTGCCGCGGCCACGACCTTGAAGGAGGTGCAGCGGCTCGAGGAGGCGCTGACTACCGGGCAACTCCCATCGCAGATCAGTGTGCCGAGCCCCATGGAGGAGGGGGAGTGACCCTTCTGGCGCCTCTGCTTTGCGAGCAAATCTCGCGCTTGATTTGAAGTGCTGTATTGGACATAGAACTTTCAGGCAGAAGTTTAGGAGGGTATAGTTGAGAATCGAGCGGCAGCCTGGGCCGGACACCTTGATGCAGAAGTTTGGTTCACAAGCCTCTTATGCACTGCTTGGCGGGAAGCTGCTCCGGCATTCAACTTGGACCTGCGTACGTCTGCGAGGAGCTGTCGCGCAGCTCTTGTCTCCCACTCGTCGCACCTCGAGCTGGGGCACTGTTTTAAAAAAGGTAGTACTACACCACCAGGTGTCTGGGATGCCTCCCAGGGTAAGGAAGGCGGTCCTCGCCTCTGTGCCAGAGGATGACGAGGTGGTGGGTGAGGGGGGGGAGCCGGGATCCTCGACCCCCCCACTCCCAGCCGAGCTACGCAGCCAGTACAAATCCCTGGAGGCACAACGTGAGTTAGTGGAGTTTTGTCCTGCAGCCTCATCCTGTCGATGCTGCTGCCAGGGGACCACATGCAGCTCCACCCTCTGTTCCCATGACTCCCTGCAGTGGAAGCTCGCATCGCCGAGATATGGTCTGCGACAGAGGACGCCGTGCTCGGCCTGCAGAACGAGTGTCGAAGACAACTAGTCAAGCTCCCCAAGTCGGTGTGTTGTGCGGCAGGGAGGCAGGGGAGGGCTACTGTTGGTGCATTGCCCGACAGTATGCATGCTTGCAGCCCACCATCTCATCGGCGTCATCCCCCTTCCCAGGTCCGCTCCATGACTCTGGCCCGCCTGCGGGAGGAGCTGCCGGATGACTACAGCGCCGCGGGTCTGCGAGAGGTCCAGGAGAAGCTGGCCAGCCTGGCCGCCCCGCCTCCGCTCGCTCCCGGCACGCGGGCGAGGGGCACCACGCGGAAACGCGCCGCCGGCGAGCCGACCACGGTCTTGCGAACGGTACAGACGCGGCGCATGGCCGCCAGGACCGGGGACGAAGCGGCAGGGCCGGCAGGTCCTCCCCTGCCTGCTCCGCGACCAGGCGCTCACCAAGATAAAGGCCCTGGTGGGGACCCGGCACCAAAGGACTTCACAGCTGCAGCGCCTGGGCCGCCAGGTGCGGAGGACTTTCCGCCACTATGGCTCCTGCACGACCAACATCTCCCTTTCGACATTCGCGCCCACTGCCCGGCCCTGACTCATCTACGATCACCCCTTCACTCCCCTTCCTCTTCGCAGGCCGGCCTCCCGTCCCGCCGCGGCGGGGCGGGGCGGCCCCTCCGCGCGCCGCTGCCCCCGCAGGCACGCTCTTCAACGGCTTGCCCCTGGCCACGCCGCTGCCCTTCTCCGGCCCCGCCGTGCAGATGCCTATCACCTACGTCACGGAGCAGAAGCGGGCGGGCGGGCGGTTCACGGCGGCCGCCGCCCCGCCCTCTGCGGTGGTGCTGCAGGCCGCCAGCGGCGCGCAATACGCCGTGTCGCGGCTGGAGGACCTAGAGGGCCTGCCCGGCGGCGAGGCCGATGCGCTGCTGGACAGCCTGCGCGCGCAGCGGGAGTTCCTGGACAGGCTGCTGGCCAACAGCATCAACACGCGGAGGGGGGGCAGGGGGAGGAAATGAGAGGAGGGGGAAGGGGATCATGTCTCGCTGTGAGGGCGCTGCAAGGCGCGCCTGGCAAGCCTGCGCGGATGCGACCTTAGCAAAGCGCAGGCCTGCGACACCTTTTGCCGTGGCTGACACGGCTTGTAACATGAACAGAATGCGAGGAAACACGGATCGAGCAGTGGGAGTTTCAGCTGAAGGAGTCAATCGGGCGAGATGCTGTCAAGCGAGACTGAAAGTAGATGGGTTGGAGATGCAAGCGGTCCGTCAGTAGAAGGAAGTAGAGGGTTGTTTGGTGCTCTGCTCGAGTCAGGGTTGCAATGGAATCACCCCCCACCCACCCAACACCGCACAGTTTAAAGCGGTGAGCCAGAGCGGTGGCCAGGCTGGGAGGAGTAGCCGGTTGCATGGGTCTGTGTAGGTCTGAAGCACACACCTCTCCGGAGCGCCGACGTGCCATCACCTAAGCGGCGGCCGCATCCAGCGCCGCAGACAGGTCTCGCGCCCCTGTGCCACCATCGAGGCCACTGGCGCGCCGCGCGCTCCGCCCCAAGGCGCCGCTCCCCCGCCTCGGGCTGGGGCTGGCGGCGGCTGCCCGCGCGTGGCAGGCCTTCTCGGCGGCCGTGTAGGCGGAGATGAAGGCCTGCAGGTCGGCCCACAACTCCTGCTCCGACGCCGCGACGGCGGCGGCGTTCTCGCCGAAGAAGGCGGCGGCGGCAGCCACCACACCGCGCACGGCCTCCAACTGTGCCAGCGCAGCCGCGGTCGCGGCGCTCAGCTCGGTCACTCGCGCCTCCACGGCCTGGAGGAAGACGGCGTCGGGGTTTGGTGCGACGGCACCTTCGTGCGCACCGGAGTTCCCCGCCGCGACGCCGCAGCGCGCGCGCTCCACCTCCACCCGCGCGGCGGCCAGCTGGCGGTCCAGCTCCCCCAGCTGCTCTGCCACGTCCGCCAGGGGTATGCGCAGGCGGGGCGACGCCAGCGCGGGGAGGCGGGCAGCCAGGAGAGTGGGCGGCGCGGCCCGGCGCTGCTGCAGCTCTCCTCCAGGTGACGTGGCGGGCGGGGGCGCACACATTCCACGGTCTCCTGTTCCTGCCGCTGCACCACCGCCATCGCCAGGACGCTGGACGCCGTCGCCACCCACGCCGCCGCCACCCAGGCCGTCGCCCCCGCCACCCCGGCTGCGCCCCACACACGGCTCCTGGGCCGCGCCCTGGCCTGCCAGCCAGGAGAGCAGCGTGGCCTTGCCGTCCAGGGCGCGGGTGTCGTTGAGCTTGGCTAGGCCGCGCAGGCGGAAGCCTGGCGCGGCGCCCAGGCGCCCGCCGTGGTTGAGAACGTTGCCCAGGGCCAGCACCCTGGCGAGCAGGGCGTGCAGGGTCGAGGAGCCGCGCAGCTCGGCCGCCGCGGCCGCGTGTGCGGCCAGCGCCGCCCCCGCGTCGGCCAGGACCGTGGGGCCGCCGAGGGCTGCCGCCAGCGCGCGCAGGCGCGGCGCCAGGCGCGGCAGCCGCCCCAGCGCCAGCGCCAGGGCCTCGGCGTCGGCCAGCGCGGCCGCGTCCCCGCCCGCGGCGACGTATGACTCCAGCGCCGCCGCCTGGTCCGGGGTGGGGATGCAGTGCAGCAGCGCGTCCACATCCTCGCCGGAGGCCAGGAGGCGCGGGTCGAACGCGGCGGCGGCGGCGGGGACCGCACGCCAAGGCGCGCGCAGGCGCGACATGCGGATGCCGATGGCCGTCGCCAGCTTCAGGTCCAGAACCGCCAGCGCCTGGGTGCGGGGACTAGAGCCCGGGGAGGGGGTGGGGGCCGAGGCGCCTGGGGTTGCGAGGAAGGGGCGGGAGGAGCTGGAGGAGTTGAAGTGGGGTAAGAAGGCCAGGCGGCATATGTGCACTGCAAGTGTCTTTGTGAGGAGGGGAGGGGACACCGACGACGTCCGAGCACTGCATGTGCAAGACCGCCTCTGCCGCCCCTGGCTCCCACCAGCAAACGCACGTCGTGGCTGCACGGCTCCAAAGGCCTGCTCCAGGCTGAGCAGGTCCAGCGAATCATAGGCCGGTGGGTGGGTCTCCCAGAACGTCCCCTCCACCCTGGGTGCACGGAGGGGCGTGGGCCAGGTTGGAGAAGGAGGGCTGGAGGGGAGGCGGGCCAACGGGCTTGGCATTCGAGCCTCTCATCGGATGAAGACGCCGCACTCCGTACAGTGCCTTCTCAACCACAACACACACATCTACCACACACCACCACACCTCTGCTCCGGGATCTTGTCCCAGAAAAAGGCGCGCAGCTTGCGTCCGGGGGGGGGGCCAGGGTCCACCGCAGGGTAGCGTGGGGCCTCAACGTCCGAGGCCCCAACCACCGCCGGCTTTGCAGGGATGGGGCGCTTGGGCGTCGACCCCGTGCCCCCTCCTGCCCTCCTGGGCGGGGGCGGGGGCGGCGGAGGCCCGGGGGGGGCCTTCCTTCCAGACCCCGGCCGCGGTGGGGGCGGCGGCAGCGGCGACGACCTGGCCGCCGCTCCCTTGGCAGTGGCAGATGCTGCCTGCTGGGGTGGGGCGGCTGGCACCCGTGGCGCCTGCGTCGCGGGCGATCGGGGCCCCTCCTCTTCCTCCCCTTCCCTTGTGTCGCTACCGGCCGGGGTGAGTATGCTGAGCACGCTGGCCTTCAGGATCTCCAGCTCCTGCGAGGAGTGCGGTGCGGTGGTTGGATAGGTGAGTCAGCTGCAGCACTGCGAGGTGTCACTGCAGTATTGATTGCAGGTCCCTTGCTGCAACCACCAGGCGCACGCAAACATGTCGCGGCCGCAGCGTCACGACGACGATATAGCCATCGGATTCACAACCTCCTGCAACTCACCGCTGTGACAAAGGCGTTGCCAAACTCTCTCAGGTCTGCCATGGCCTTGAACAGGCCCAGCTCCACCAGCTGCTTCACGAAGCTGCGGCGCAGCCGGGGATTGTCCCCGGCGTCCCCCTCGGGGCTGGTGCACACGATGACCAGCAGGCGCAGGCATTGGTCGGTGAGGTCCAGGTCCAGCGCGCCGCCCGCCACTTGACCCTGGATGATACTCATGAGCAGGGGCAGCAGCGGGCGCCGGCCGTGCGGGCCCTCCAGGAAGGTCAGGGCCGGGTCGGCGCGGGGGCTGGGTGCAGGGGGCTCGGCGCCCAGGCTGGTCCCCAGGGCCTTCGCCATCTGGCTCGACAGCGGCTGTGGAGGGGGGGCGGGTTCCCTGGCTGCGGCAGGAGTGGGGGAGGCAGGCTGGGAACCGGGTTCCAGGCCTGTAGACGACTCCAGGACTTGACGGCCTCCTGGTGACTCCCCCTCTGTCTGTGCGAGAGGTGTGGTCGGAATCGCCACTGCTTCTGCGACTGCCGTGCCATTGTCGAGCCGAGGGCGCTCAAGTAGACTGCTCTTGGGAGCGCTCTTGCTCAGAGTAGTGGGACTGGCGCGCCTCTGTACTCCAGGTGGAGGGGGCGGCGGCGGCGGTGGAGCTTGTGGGGGCCTCTTGCTGGGCATTCCTCCAGCCGAAGGTGGTGGTGGAGGAGGCGGAGGAGGAGTCCACGGTGGGGGCCTGCCTTGTCCCGCTCCAGGTGGGAGGGGTGGAGGGGGCGGAGGAGTGCGAGGGGTGCCCCTGCCCTGCCTCCCACCAGGTGGGGGGGGAGGTGGGGCCGGCGGAGGGGCTCCAACTCCCGTCCTTGCAGGTCCGGCAGTGCCCGCGGCTGGCGCGCGAGGCATCGCGCTCGCCGAAACGCCCCCCTTTCCACCCGACACCAGCTCCTGCGCCCTACGAGCTCCACCACTGCCCTCGGCCTCCCCCGGCGCCCAGACAGCCCAGGGCCCGCCGACCGCCCCCGTGCCGAAGCACCTCAGCAGCGTGCGCAGCGTGAGGCGGTAGCCCGTCCCCGAGAAGAGGCACGCCCGCGCCAGGAGCTGCATGGACAGCTGCGTCGTGCCCGGTGCGCCAGGGTCCAACGAGGCGCAGACCGCAGGGAGGAAGGCGGGGCGGTCCAGGCACGCGCACATGCCGGGCGCACTGCTCACCAGGGAGTGCAGCGCCTGGAGGGCGGCCGCCACGCTCTCCAGTGCCGCCGCAGTGAAGAAGGGGTCGCACTCGGTCCACAGGCGCAGGTGCAGGAGCAGCGCCTGCGGGGAGCGGGAAGGGGGTCGAGGTCGAGCGGGGCAAAGTCGGGTGGCCTTGGAAGCCGCACCGACTCTGTAGTGAATCCGATCTGCACGATGTATTGCATTGAAGTCCGGCGCAGGGCCTTGCCTCCAGCGGCTGGCGGAGTTGTTTGCATCTGTGCGCACAGAACAAGTGCCCTCCTCCAGGTTCCCGCCCGCACCTCCAGCAGGAAGGCGGGGCCTTGCAGGCCCACAAACACGCGCAGCCAGTTGGGGGTGCTGAACACCAGGCACTCGTTCAGGTCCAGCAATGTGGAGGCGGCGGGGGTTTGCCGCAGCATCGAGCATGCCATCTCAGGGCTGTGTGGGAGGGGGTCAAGGGGCCAGCGAAGGGGTTGACTGTCTCGAGTTTACCTCATGCTGCTTCCACCCCCCGCCTCGCTCCCACCTCCCCCCCCCCCGCAGGCACCCCCACCCTCACCTGAGGTACAGGACGCCGTGCTGGGACCAGGCGCACCAGTCCGGGCGGGCCTGCGTGAGGAGTACCAGGAACATGGCCTGGGCGGCAGTGGCCTGGCCGTCCCCCCTCTCCGCCGCCAGCTGGCGCCAGGCCTGCAGCAGCTCCAGCGCGGGCCCCGCCAGCGCGCAGGCGGGGCCCTGGACGAATGAGGAGCCGCGCTCAAACTGCTCGGCCAGGGAGAGGGCGGGCAGGGCCGCCCCCAGCCCTACCATCAGCGCCTCCACGCTGGGCCTGCCGCGCCCCAGTGGCGGCAGGCCGGCAGCGTAGCGGGGCGCACCAGAATCGTCCCCGGTGCCACTCACCGCGGCGGGGGGGGTGCTGGGGATGCCAACATGCGCGGCGCCGGCCTCCCCGCGCCTCTCCGCCCCGCGCCTCTCCGCGCCGCCCTTGCCGGCGCCGGACTGGGTGGCGGGGAGCAGGGCCTCCAGCCATGCGGAGGCCACGGCCTGGGTGGGGGCCTGCAGGTGCCAGGTGGCGCCGTCCGGCGACTCCACGGTGAAGCGGGCGTCGTCGCCGCCGGGTGAGCGGCTGATGCGCGCGCCGCGCAAGTCCAGGCAGCCGGATGGGGACCCGGGGTCTGACTTGAAGTAGAGGAGCAGCGGGACGGGGCGGGGCTGCAGCTGGAAGCGCCGGGGCCGCCAGCTGGGTACCACATCCCCTGCAAAGGGAGTTGGAGGTGGTGTTACACCGCCAAGCTGGACTGACTGGGCTCTTGCTCCTGACGTGCCGCCTCAGCAGAGGCTTGGGACCTTACGCTGTGCAGAGAATACGAATCAACCACCTCAGCCGTGGCTCCCTGAGAATGCAACTGGTGTCTCCCACGCACACCTCTTTTGTATAATACGCCCTCCATGTGCCGTCCTTGGCCTCACATCACAATATCTAGCCGCTTGCTAAATGCATGCGGGTTTCGGAAGAGACAGGCTGCTAGAACTCGACGAGCGTCATCACCCTCTCACAGACGCTCAAGGAGCAGTGCGCATCAACATGATACGACCGTACCACGAGTCACAGGTGTCTGGGTCAGTTTGCTCAGCGTTCGTCTACATCAATGGGAGGAACCTCCACCCTCCTGGCCGGGCGTGCGCGCGCGCGAAGTCACGGAGATCGCGCCGAAGTGATCTAGACCTATACCCCCCCTCGACGCGACACCCTCTCAAACCTGCACACCGCGGGGGCCCCACTGTCGCCCGCTCGTGTGGAATGTTGGTTTAAGGGCTGCCTATGACACAGAAACCGGCATAATGATGGCGGTCGAGACCTACCGGGCCCCTCCCCGCCGGGAGGTCGATGAGGGGGGACCCACCGAAGCATGCACTCTGACCGCGCTCCCCATGGACGCCATGTCCCGCATCGCCGGCAGTCTCTCCCTGGCAGACGCCGGCAAGCTGGCCCAGACCTGCACCACCCTCCGCGCCTGCGTGGAGTCCCCGGTCCTCCGGGGCGAGCTGCTGGACCGCTGGGTCTCCTGCCAGCCGCGCGATGCGGGGTGCACCAAGGACCTCCTGCGCAACCTGGCGGGGCCCAGGGGCGACCTGGCCCTGTTGCACCGCCTGTCTGCCTGGCCGGCGGGGCTCTGGGTCGCCCAGTCTGGCGACCAGGTGGTGGAGAGCTGCCGGCTGCTGGTGTGCAGGCACCACCCCTCCTCCGGCAGCTTCAGCTTCACCCACCTGGCCCCGGCGCGCGGCCGGCCGCCGGACTCCTCCCTGCCCTGGGCGCCGGTGCCCGGCCAGCCCCTGTGGAACCAGCTGGAGGTGGGGTCGTACTCCCCACCCGACTCCGGCGCGCCCCGCTGGCGCTGGCTCCGCAGCCAGCAGAAGTCGCCCAGCCTGGCCCGCATCCGCCCCAGCGGCCTCTCCCTCGACATGGTCGCGCGCTGGCCCTGGTTCCAGACCGGGTTCAACCCACTCATGGGGGAGCACGGCCGCCGGGTGGCCTTCCACCGGGTCGCCACCCACCCCGTGTCGGCACGGGACCTGGGGCTGGGCCCGCGCTTTCCTCCTCCGCCGGACGCCATCGCACGCATGCAGGTGTGGGACGTGGGGGACGCGAGGGGTCTCGCGGCCTGCTGTACAACCCTCCGCGCATGGTTGTCAGGCGAGGGGGCCTGCCGTCATGCTTGCCCGGCTGCGACGGCTCGCCCCCCGCCGCCCTGCCAGCAGCCCACCCCTGTGGCACCCCTCGTCCCCACCCGCCCCAGGGTCTAGTGACGGGGGCCTACTCCACGCATGGGACCGAGGTCCTGAGCCTGCGGCTGTGCGGGCCCAGCTCCGCACCCCCCTCTGATTCGGGTGTCACCGGCGTGAGGCTGGAGGCCCTCAAGCTCATCGGCGACGTGAATGTGCCTGGCGGACAGTGAGCCGGGCAGGGGGTGGGGGGAAGGCTGGCCCCATGCCCATGGGATTCCACGAGGGTCCAGCGTGCGCCCAGTGTCGTGGGCCCGTTCCCCCAACAGCAGACTGGCGTGATGCTCCTCGCCGGCCGAAACAAATGCAAGCCACCCCCTCTGTCATGCACCAGGCTGTCCTTCGTGGTGGATGCCGAGTCGGGCGTCGCTGGGCCGACGCGGCACAGCCGCCTGCACGACTTTGCGGCCGAGGACTCCCGGCCCATCTACTCCTTCGCCGACGGGCGGTCGGCTGTGGTGGACGTCGAGCGGCTCCCCATCTGCGCCCAGTTCCGGGCTCTGGGTCAGATCAACGAGTTTGAGGGTGTGCTGGTGGAGGTGGAGGGGAGGGGGGGTGCTGGGAGGGGATCCCCTCGCCATTTGCCTGCCTCCGCCCGGCGGGATACAGCATGGTGCATGCTGGGTGGACATCACCCTTACCAACAGGGTGTCTGTTCTGCCCGACATACAAACTGATTCAAAGGTCACGAAACACCGCTTCTTCTTCCCATAAAGGCCTCTGGCAGCCAGAGTGGGTGCCAGCGGTGTTTGTTGTCTACTCCCAAGCCCAGCCACATCCAGCGGGGCACTCCTGCGCCATCGTGTTCTGCGATGAGGATCGACCGTACCGCCACATCATTGAGTTCACGCCCCTGCCGAATGATCTGCTGGCCACCTTGAATTCAGAGCGGGACGGCGACTCCCAGCCAGCAGCCGCTCCAAGAAGCGCCGAGCCTCTGAACAGGGTACAAGCAGAGCACTGATTGTAGAGTCCCAAGCTGTACCACTGGCACTGCCTATCTACCTAGGCATCTGTATAATGCGCTTACCTCTCCTGCCATTGCCGTGAGTGTGTACTACAAGCAGCACTTGGCAGTCCTACTTGAAACTCCACTGTACATACTTACCAGAGCCGCCTGATGCTGCGGACAGTAAGCTTGATACCGAGTGCTCGTGGTGCCCTGGTGCAGTCCAAAGTCTTGCCTCAGACACCTGCGGGGATGAGAGGGGTACCTTTACTATCTCGTCTTTGAGCCCCGGCCCCCCCCATCACTCTACAACAGATATGCAGTGGGCCCCTGGTATCAATCTGCTCCAGATACCCAATATAACCTGGCTGCATGCACAACCTCACTGCTATACCACCCCTGAATGCTGGGTCTGTCTACACGTGTTAGCATACAGGGGAGGGATGCTGGGGGAGCTAACGCAGGACCCAGAGAGTCATCAAAGGGAGTCGTGCCTCGGGGTGCAGGATACAAGAGGGGCGCAATGCGACTCGGACCCACGCGCAGCAGCTACATTGTACAGAGTTGGCATGGAAAAAGGGGCAATGAGATTCGTCAGTGCGGGTGGGCGGCAAATGGGCTGCGGGCAGGGAGGGGTCACTTCGCACGCTTGCTGATAGAGCAGGCGGGAGTGGCCCGGGGTTTTACGTGGCCCGGGTGGGGGGGGGGAGGGGGGGAGGCGTGGACCCGCGGCGAGAATACATGTTCATGGAACAGGCTGAGGTTGCCAGGTCAGCAAAAGTTGATGGGGAGGGTGACAGGAAGGGGGAGGTTTCAATGTACAGGGAGGGTCCCACAGAGGGGAGGGGCCCTCGCGCAGACTTCTACAACTTCCAGTGCCGTATTTTATTGCTAAGGCAGTCTTCTGTGCGCAAGGAATTTCCTGGGGACAGAGAGTTCAAGCGGCCAGTTCAGAAGATGGGGCTGCGCTGGGGGAGCACGAGCTTCCGCAGGTGCGTGCGGAAGGTCAGCTGGCTCTGCACGGAATTGGGGATGGGATTCTTGGCATTCAACCCAAAGTGCACGGGTACTGGCCGCAGTGCATGTGTTCACAAATCGAGTAGCCCAGGCGCTGGCTGACAAGTGGGCCCCCCCACCTTGACCAGCAGCTTGGGCTTGACCAGGACGACCGGGTCGGTCACCGCCTCCAAGGAGGCCCCGGAGCTCATGGAGTCGATGGATGCATCCCTCAGCCGTCTGCGGCAGCAGAAGCAGAGATTCCCTCAGGAAACGAATATCAAGTAGAAGCTGGGGGAAGCTCGTCCTATATGCTCCCATCAGCCCATCCGGCCGGAGAGACTTCAAACCAGCTTCACGCCAACCTCCAACCTCCACGCGCCAGCGCTTACTTTGAATCCCGACGCGTCGGCCGCACTCGCAGCAGGGCGGGGGCCGAGACCTTGCTCGCTCGTTGCTTGATCATACCACGCATCGCCAGGGGCTGGTACCCCTCCAGGCTGCGCTTCACGAGGTACCTGCGAGGGACGGATGTCGGGGATGAGGCTGGGGTTTCCGGAACAGCTCATCACGATAACAACGGCGACATGCCCCTCCCCTAGCCCACTGAACCGACCCCAGGGCATCCCATGATCGAAAACAATTTGCTGGACGTCCCTAGTCCCACCTGCTGCCGCAGGCATTGCAGAGTATCGGCTTCGATGGTGGGCCCCGACGCCAACAGTGCGACTCGGTGGCCTTGCAGTGGCAGCAAGGTCCTCCTCTTCCCGATGATGGCATGTCTGGGGCGCGAGTTGGGGGGTTGCGGTGCTCGACTTTCGGGGGGTGATGGATCGGGGCTTCCGAGGGTGAGCGTCGATGGCGGGCGTGACCGGGTTCAGTACTTCGATGAAAGTCGATTGTGAGCAATGAACAACCCTGTTTCATGTGAGCACGAGTTCTCACTGAATTTTGGGCGTTCCGGGCCAACTTGAAGATCTAAGTTCGGAGTGGGTCGGAAACGGTTGGTTTGCGCTCGCGCGCTATTGTTATCTTCCACACTGCCACCTGGCGCCCGGCCATGGATGTTGAACATCCACCAGGTTCCTCAAAGCGTCACCCATGTCCTGGCCTGGCACCCGAGAGCTTCTGAATCAATAAACATCTCATGGTACAAAACTGAACAGCTCAGGGCCGGCCAATGCGCGAGTCACTGTGGCTTGGACAGGGCCAGCTTCACCCCCGGCGCGGCTCGCAGCTTCCGCTTGGGCGCCGGCCCTCCAAAAGCGTCTGCGGCCTTGATGCGCGCCCGCGCCGCTTTCCAGTCCCTCTGGAAGCCGGCCTCGCCGCCGGGCCCGCCGCCGGCCCCGTAATCCACCGCTGCGGCACGCAGCGCATCCGCCCTGCTGCCTGGCAGGAGGCGCACGCTGGACGGCAGGCCCAGCGCCCTCCGCTGCGACTCCCGTGCGCCCTCGTCCTTCCTCACGCCGCGCAGCGCCCTCCGCAACGTCTTGTTGGTCTCGTAGTCGTCCCTGCGAGGGGGTGTGGGTCGGGCTTGCAGGGCGTTGATTGACAGCAGCATGTGGGAGACATCGCTCCGAGGCAGCGCACTCTCCCAAACAGGACTCGTGTGGGGGCCCCATGCCCCCTCCTCCCCTTTCCCCAGGATGAGGCCTAGCCGGGGATGTCACCCCCACGGCACTCACTTGTATCGCGCGGTGCTGTCGCGACGCAGGGCGCCGACCATGGCCCGCGCCTCGGAGGCGCGGGCCTGGTCCAGACCCGCATGCTCCAGTCGGGCGAGGGGGTCGGCCAGGACCGCATGCCGCTCCGCCGCGCTATCCAGCTCCAGCGTCCCCGCAGCCTCTGCGTTGAAGCTCTCGACTTTCCTGGCGGGGCAGACGGGGGGAGGTGCGAGTGTGGATGAGCATGTCATCCAGGGAAGATCATGGCATTCAGGGGGGAGAGATGAGGCAAAAAAAGCCATGACAGTATGCTTGTCACAAGGTCAATCAAGACAGGACAATTGGAGGGTAGGGTGAAGACCAGGTCGGGAGGGTTTCACTCCGCTTGAAAGCCTCGCAGAGAGCAGGCCCACTCCAAAATGCCGCGAGTCACCATGCCGACATCCCCATGCACCCCCATCCGCACCCCCAAGCACCTGCGTGCCCCCGTCACCAGCTGGTATTCCGCGTTCTTGGGGTCTGTGTGGACCTCGATTCGCTGCTGACAGCAGGGCGCTCGCATGGAGAAGCTCCACACCCGGGTGGTGTGGTACATCCCCACCTGCTTCTTCTCCGCGTTGAACCGGACGCCCTTGCCAATGAGGTGACCACAGCCCGTGCACCACACATTGAAGGGCATCTCAAAGCGTATCACCAGGATGCCCTGGTCCAGCTTGCGCGCCCGGTCTCCCAGCGCGCCATGCGAGTTGTTGAACTGAGAGGGCGTACGGGAAAAGAGGGAGGGATGAGGAGGGGCGAACCTCAGACTCGGCCTGAGAGAACGCGCACAAGACTCCGCTCCCACATCACTCGTACCATACCTTGTTCAAGTTTCCTTTGGAGGGGTCCCATCCCGGTGGGTAGTAGAAGTTGTCCGCCCGAGCCGCTGCTAGAGTCGACATGGCTCAGTCTCCTCCCGGGAGCGTACCCGAAACAGGCCGCTCGCGGATTTCGACGCCAACAAGACAAGATCGTGAGGATGTTCTCAGTCAAATGGTCTAGAATCAAGCTGCCATGGTAAGACGAAACTGAGCGGTCTCCGAATGTTCATGTCTTCCCTGTACGCGCGCGCACAACGATTACGGCGACGATTTCATAATCCTTGTAAACATAAATGGGCCAGTCGCATTTCCCTATCCTGACAATGTACAACACTACTGTATTCTTAAATTTGTCAGCAGAATGGGTGCCAATATCACGAGTGACACCACTCTGAAGAAACCTGTCGCTGGGGGAGAATTCGAGGATGTGCGAATGGGAAGCCTCTGGGCCGACAGTCCAGTCCTGGTCATCGTCATGCGTCGTCCCGGATGCAGTGAGTTATGCATTGAGGAAGGACTGAATGCTCGTATCCTTCGCAAAGCCATTTCCCGGCATTCGCGTCCTCTTCCATTGGTATGTCAACACTCCTCAACTTCTCTCCACATGTCAGTCCTGTGCCGGGAGCAGACTCTTGCTGTCTGGGCGGAGCGCGAAAAGTTCGAGAAGCTGGGCGTCAAGCTCATCCTGACCGTTCACGAGTGGAAGCAGCGCGAGATTGACGCCTTTGCTCCGGAGTACTGGGGTGGAGCTGTGTTCTACGACCCCGAGCGCACCTTCTACGCAGCTGTCCACGGCGGCAGCGTCAAGATTGCTTCTAAGCTGAGCCTGCTCAACCCTTTCAGCACGTAAGCCGGGCTTGTTTAAAGTATAACATGGCGAAATTACTCTCACATGAGTCATATTTGGGTGAGGTCGAGCACAGAGCATAGGTGGCTGAGCGCACAGCAAGCGTTTTGCATCTGCTCTAATACCATCAGCCCTAATACCATCAGCCCTGGTGAACCATAGGCCCGACTCTCCCTCACACCTTCCCACCCATACACTGCAGCGGATTCAAGAACGGACGTGCCGCATACAAGCGCGGAGTTGTGAAGGATTCCAACTTCACCGGCAATGGCGTCGTGCTGGGGGGCGTCCTGGTATTCAAGGCCGGCGGCGAGCTCGTGTACAGTCACGCCGAGTCTGACTTTGGGGTACACCCTCCAATGGAGGATCTCATCGCAGGCGCCTCCAAGGCCGCCGCTTGAGTGGCAGCGTTGCGCCTCTGAAAATGCCAGGCTGTGGCTGTTTCGGCCTGCCTGCGCCCCCTGCCGGCCACGTTACACTGACATGCAGCCGGGGGTCCTACCCTGATGACCCAAGACAATTTATACCTCTTACCATGAAAAGACAAGGGTATTGGCCTACCTGACTGTTGCTCACAGACCTCGCGAGGAGGCAGTGATCTGTAAGACTCTTTGCGTTATGATGTGCTCCATACCTGCACCAGTGGATGCCGGCCCTGCAGGAGGGCACCTCCTCGGCACGCCCTTCTTGACCCCTGCCTTCTCGTGCATCACTCAACCATGGCGGTTCCTCCTTGCAAGTTACAGCGTGCAGCAGGGGTAGGGCGCGGCCAGCAAGGCGTGCGCCGCGCCCGCCCTCCATGGGCGCGGTCAGCGGTAGGACTTCTGGAAGCGGGCACGGGCGCCCGGGCCACCGAACTTCTTGGGCTCCGACCGGCGCGGGTCGGCGACCAACAGGGTGCGGTCGTAGGTCAGCAGGACGTCCTTGATCTGGTTCTTGGACTGCTCGTCCACGTGCTTCTGGTAGAAGGCCACGATGCCCTTGGCGATGGCCTGGCGGATAGCGTAGATCTGGGCGACGTGGCCTCCGCCGCGCACGCGGATACGGACGTCCACGTTGGAGAAGCGCTGCTTGCCCAGCAGGAGCACGGGCTCCAGCACCTTCAGGCGCATGGTGTCGGGCTGCAGGAGCTCCAGGGGGGCACCTGGATGGAGTAGGGTGGGGGTTGGGGGGGGGGGGGGGGATGGGGAGTGTGTATCGTGAATCTTGGGGCTGCGTACGGTTGCCTGTGGCCCGTCACACAACTAAGTCGGCACAGACCCGCAGAGTCAGTCCCTTGAAAGGTCTCCTGGCGGACGGTCGTCCTTCAGGCTCCTTGTAAAGCTGCACTCCCACAATTCCTCCCCCCCTCTCTCCTCTACCTGGTCTGCGGGCTGGGGTGCCTCCCCCAGGCGTGCCAGCAGGGTCTGGGGCAGATCGCGTGCCAGGGCTGCCCCCACCAGGGAGTCGCGGGAGCGCGAGGAGGGGCTCAGCGCGCGCAGCAGGGTCTCGAGAGCCAGGACCTGGCCCTCCACCCCGCCGCCTAGCGCGCTCAGC
>NW_011934268.1:75701-98798 GCF_000733215.1 Auxenochlorella protothecoides
TGGGGGGGGGGAGTGGGGAGTGTGTATCAGCAGGGGCTGAGGGGATGTGCCATGCCAAACAGTAGGGAGCCGGAGTACTTTGCAGAGTGAGAGCCCCTGCAGGCGTTGCCCACACGTCATGGAGACAAGGCAATGAACTTCCCAGCTGATCCCACCGGTTACACGTCATTCCAGCAGGCGTTCCCACCCTAGACCAGGCCTGCCCACCATTCAGGCGCAGCTCGCCCTTTCCGCGCTTCACGTGTGCGACGGCCACAGCATTCTTCTGCGCATCGATGAGGAGAATGGATGTGTGAGGAGGAGCGCCACGGATGCGACCCGTGGGGACAGCCCCGTCCACCCCGACCCAATTTCCCCTACGACATTTCCAAGCAACACGAGCGCGAGGCCCTGCCAGGGCCTAAGAGTCCCCACCCCACGCACCTTGCGCCCGAAGGTTTGCACGGACTGCATCCGATGAACATGCGGGGGGAGGGGAGAAAAGCGGGGAAACTGAGGAGACCTGCGGAGCGCCACCCGGGCGACGATGGGCGCCTCCACACCCTGCGGCGCACTCACCTCCGCCATGTTGACGCCTCCAGACGGTGGTTCGGGCGTCAGAGATACCGGAAAGAGGGCTTCCGGCGCCCGACTCGCTCCTCAAGCCATGGCGGGACGGTGACTGCTGGGCCCTCAGACAGCGGGAACCTTGATAGAAAGGACGGAGCGGACATCTTCCTCTCGACAGTCCCAGCTTGTGTACCCTATACCCTGTTGCTCCCAGAACTCGTCGCGACGGCACCCAAGCTATTGCATTGATATTAGCACAAGTCTGTACTCCTGCCCCGCATCAGTGCAGTGTCAGTGAGAGGGCGCTGGGAATCCACAGCACAGGACGACTGTCCCCCGGCCTGCACGTATCAGGAGTAAACCCCGCCCCGAGGGCCCACTGCTTGTGGATCAGCCCCTCGCGCTACCTGGAATAGACTGTCATAATGGCAGATGCAGACGTCCCCCTGCCCACTTCCGCTGTACTGACAGCGGTGTCCAAGCAGGTTGGAATCCGGTGTTCCAAGGTGAACCAGGCCTACATGCAGTGCAAAGCGGAGCACAGCAATCCAGCCGACTGCCTTGGCCCAGGAAACGAAGTGACAGGCTGCCTCGTGGACTTGTGAGTGCTGGCATGGGGTTTGGAGGATTGGCGACCAACTTTGGGATCTGTGCTGGTGGGGTGCCCCAGTTCAATCTTGCATAGGACCTCCCTCTGTCCGATTGCAGGCTCAAGGAGGTCCACGCCCAGACTCCTGCCGAATTTAAGAAGTACTACGAGTGTCTCGACTACAACAGGTGGGGTGAATCGGGGAGCTGGTGCTCTCACCTCCCTGGACAGCCGGCTCTCGTCGTCGCTTCTCCAAGGATTGCCATGCTCGCTTAAAGTTTATGGAAGCGCATACCCCTTTGACCCATCTCTTACCCGGCTCTTCCCATCACACGATGCTGCGCAGCAACAAGCTGCACAAGTGCCGCACGGAGCAGAAGGCCTTTGAGGCGGCCTTCAAGCCAAAGGCATAAGGATGCAGAGCTCATGTAACACACTCGCAGACGCATGTGGATGCAGAGTTGGGCGGACTCCACACGGGACATGCACGGGTGTCTGGGCTCAAGGTCACCCTCAGCAGCCAGTCTCGTCGCCGTGCCGGGAGCACCACCCGGGGCCCGGTCAGAGATCGTCGGAGTTGTGGTCGCCCCACCGAACGCCGTACTTTGCCGCCAGGTAGTGGGCGCCCACGGGGCCGCGGCTGCCATATGGGTACTGCTCCGGCTGCACCCTGCGCTCCTCAATTTCCTGGCGTGCGACGGGTGTGCAGCGGTGATAGACTGGCGACTAGGCACACGATGCGTGGCCGGCTGTGGTGAATGGTAGACAAAGCAGCACGCCCCACCCACCCAGCTTCAGGAGGCATGTCAGCACAGCAGGCATCCCACGCCCTATTCCCCTTTCTTTGTCTCGCTGTCATGCCACACCTGGAGCACGGGGGTGAACTTCTCCCATGCCACCTCCAGCTCGTCATTCCGGATAAAGAGGCGGCGGTCGCCATTGACGCAGTCCAGGATCAGACGCTCATATGCGTCTGTGGCATGATGAGGAGGGGGGGGGAGGGCAGATTGGCCAGGATGAGTGCCCATACCACAATCAGCCATTCACAAACGCCATCCTCAAAGTGTGTCCTGTTTGCACCGAACATTGCCTCCTCATGACTGCCTGGCCAAGTCCCGCTCGCAGCACTTGCTGACTCTGATGCCGGCCCCCCGCTTTCCAACTGCCCGCTGACCTGGCAGATGCGTTTGGTACCGAGAGCCGTAGGTCAGGTCCAGTCGCGTGTTCTCCACGCGCAGACCCAGTCCCGGCACCTTGTTGTTGATCTTGAGGTATATGGATTCGTTGGGTTGGATGCGGATCACCTGGGTCGGGGTGAACAGGAGGAGGGTGAGGTGGGAAGTTACCCTTTGGATCAGCGCATGGGCGACCACGGTCAGCGGCGGATTCGATGGCAGGCAGGCAGTCCATACTGGAACAATGCCTGCGTCGAGCAAAGCTGACCCGAGGAAGAACTGGCCGCAGACCAGGCAGCGCCGGGGAGGCACCCCTAAAACACAGGTACGCACTTGTTGGCACAGCCTCGCTTCCCCACCACCACCACCACCACCACCCCACTCCCCTGCTCACGAGTTCGTTGGTGGCGGATTCGCTACTCATGCCGGCCGAGAAGCCCAGCTTGTCCCGGTAGAGGCTGCCAGGGACGTGGCGGAACTGCACCCGGATCTCGGCCATGCGCCCCTCCAGCGCTTTCCCCGCCTTGAGCAGGAAAGGGACGCCGTCCCATCGCGCGTTGTTCAGGAAGACGGCGCATGCGGCAAACGTCGGCGTCAGGCTGCAGGGCAGGGATGGGGGGGTGTTGGGTGATGAGCAGGCGCCGTTGATGTAGGAGGGAGGCGACACCCATGAACCTCTCAACGCAGTCACTTGCACCTGAGGGACGCAGGGGTGACTCGACACTGTGCATGCCACAGCCGGCAGCATGAGACTCGACACCCAGGGCCCCATTCCCTCTTCATCCAAACCCAACCTGTTGGGCGGTACGGTGGGGTCCTCCAGATACCCCGGCTGGCTCATGCCCTTGACACGCCGGCCGCGGTACTGCCCCAGTACCATGTCCTCCAGCCGCACGGTCTGCATGCTGCGCAGGACCTTGACCTTCTCGTCGCGGATGTCCTCCGCGCCCATGCTGGCCTGCGGTAAGAGTTATGTTTCGGGGGGGGTGCTCGGGAAGTGAGACCATGGAAACCACCCCACCGCCCACATGCTTCGCGACCACCCCTCGCCAAACAGAGTCCCCCACCACACCCCCACACCCGCACCGGCTGCTCCATGGCAAAGAGGGCCAGGATCTGGAGGAGGTGGTTCTGGATGACGTCCCGCACGATGCCGTACTGGTCAAAGTAGCCGCCACGCCCCTCCGTGCCAAAGTTCTCAGAGAAGATGACCTGCACGTTGCGGATGTACTGCCGGCTCCACAGTGGCTCGAACACCAGATTGGCAAAGCGCAGCACGGTCAGGTTCTCGATCAGCTCCTTGCCCAGGTAGTGGTCGATGCGGTAGATCTGCTCCTCTGTCAGATGCTTGTACAGTTCCGTCGCCAGCTGACGCGAGGACTCCAGGTCCCGGCCAAAGGGCTTCTCCACGATCATGCGTGTCCAGCCGCTCCTTTAATCGTCAAGGGGAGGGCGCGTGTGTGGGGGGTGGGGGGTGGGGGGGGAGGCAGTGAGCACATGGGTGGTGAGTGGGGGGGAGCGTTGGTGGGCGCCCTGTCATCACATTGCAGTCCCTGCGCTGACAAGGCATGCTCCAAGGAGGGACTGCCCAGAGAATGGAAATGTGAATGGCCATCGATGCTCACTTGGAGGAGGCTGCGCTGGAGGCCGAGGCGGCCACGGTGGTGAAGATGTTGGGCGGGATGGAGAGGTAGAACACTCGATCCCCCCGCTTGAAGCGCTTCTCCGCCGCGCACATGCGCTTGTCCAGCGCGCCGTAGTCCTCCAGGCTGTCGTATTGACCCTGGCGAGGGACAAGCAGGGGGAGGAGGGGTGCTAGGTGCAGGACGATCTCGCAGGGGCCAAGACCAATGTGAGGGAATGCGGAGTCTGCTCCCGACAGCTGGCAGGAGGTGAGTCCGGATTCAGGTGCATTTACCACCACTTCCCCAACTCCCAGTCTCACCGCCTGGTAGTGGCACCGCGAAAGGAACTCCTCCATCTTGGCACCGCAGTCGCCCCTGCCCCAGTGTGCGTCAGATGTTAAAGATAGGAGTGGGCACCCACAAACATTAGCAGATGGCTGATTTTCACGGTCACCACTCATCCCTGGTAGCCCAATCGTGCCCACTCCTGACGACTCCCACTCGCACCAAGAGGCCCCTTCGTCCTCCCAACTCACGCGTCAGAGAGGCGGCAGGACAGGTTGCCGGCGATCATCTCCCGAAACTTGGCGTCATCCAGCTTGGTCCGGGCATACCCAAAGATCGTGAAGTGCTGCATCAACAAGGCGAGGTCCAAGGCTGGGCAACGTGCTTGGTCGGGCAGGTGCAGGCGAGGCGGCTGGAGGCTGGTGGCTGTTTCATGTCTGGCATGGGCTGATCAGCCCAGCAAACGATTCATCGCGCCCCCACCATCTGCATGCCTCACCTTGGGCAGGTGATTGTCATAATACAGAGCAAACAGGGCGGGGAAGATCTTCTTCTTGGCCAGATCGCCCGAGGCCCCAACCACGCAGATGGACAGTGCAGACTGTGACCAGTCCTCTAAAGGCAGATCATAAGCCTGGCGTTTGTGGGTGCAGAGTGCATGGATCAGGCAGGGGAGTCTTGTTGTCATGCAGTCTCAGCCCCAGCCCGATACAATCTCCCCTCCTCACCTGGAGGGCATCAGAATCCAGTGGTCCTGCACCTGGTGCATCTTGCTCGATCGCTGCAAGTCCATGTCGGGAGCAGGCAATCGATCTCAGACAGGATGATTGTGCGGGCATGACAGCGAGGAGTGGCATGCAGGGTCCTCAAGGCGAGTCAGGAAACCTACCAGGGGGACTACTGGCTGCGTGAATGGCGACTCGTCCCCTGCTACCTTGTGCTCGCCTGCACGGGGTAGGCACAGGAGGGGTTAATGTGATATATGTCTAAAAGATACCAATGAATGCAACTTGTGGTCGCCACCTTGACCCCCCGCACCGGCCGCTCCAGTGTTGCACAGCCGGAACCCCAGCAGCGCCTGTGGCTGCCCTCCGCGAATCGGCCCTCGCCAGTGACACGGCATGAAGCCTCGGTCGGCCCACGTCTACCCTGGCCGATGTAAAGGATGCCATGCTGTGCGCCTCGCTGTGCGGGGGCCAAGGGTTGATGCTCCTGTTTCTGGCAGGACACTGTGCAGGCTGTAATGCAGTGTTCGGTCCCAAGCCTGCACACGAGGGCTAGCTGGTAGGGAACGTATATCTGTATCGAATACCAGTATTTCAGGAATGGGTGTCCCTTTGAGACAGGGAGGCGGGGTGAGGCCGCGGAAACGTGATCGAGAGGGGGGGGAGCGCAACGGGAGAAATTCTGGAATTGGTCTAATGTACAGATCTGGTCAGAGTATACAATGCAGATTACGCGTCGAATAGGACAGCAAGGCTACAACAAGCTTCCAAAGCTTATGCAACTCTAGCTGTCTGATAATTATTAACACGCACCATGGGAGTCTGGAGGGGAGAGAGCAAGATAGTACCTTTTGATGATTGCCTGTGATGACAATTGAGTATTGCTGTTGGTCGATGTTCTCCCATCTATCCTTGATGATTGAACCGTGAAGGGGATCGCAGAAGAGCATTCAATGATGAGGCTGAGCCGGGAGACCTTGGTAATACTGTTCAGCAAGGCGTCCATTCTTTGGATGGACATCCAATGCGACAATGACAACAGCTGATCCCAAGTTGCGCTGCAGATGTGCTGTGGGCACATCTCCACAAAGGTATGAAGGTAGGGGAGGGCTGCGCATGGCCGTGCAACACTGGCACCAACCATCCTCCGGCAGGAGGTGCCCATGCTTGACTCCATACGGGTAGTTCGATAAGTGCTCAAGAGCACACCAGGCTGATATCCTAGGATACGAGCTGTACGACTGCGGATGTTGGATCGGAGTGTGGGTGCGTGCAGCGCCATCAACTTGCGCTGCTGGATACCCGGCATGTGGCCTTTGCCACATGGTTTCCAGATCCACTGAATATGGGTGGAACGAGGGCAGCATGGCGTCAGAACCTATCATGCTGTTTTTAGCCTAATTATGTTTGATCAACATGTTTTTTGCTTGCAATGAAAGCGGCAGAGGGCCTGTGCCATGCCAGATGGAGACTTCTGAAACACTCATAATTATTGGATATCAAGTGGATGATGCCACCACCTGGACGTCATTGCTCATATTTGGTATCAGGCTATCTCCGTGACTACCACTTGCTGGTTAAGCTCAAGTGCCGGGTGCTTGATGCCTGTCGGCCTGCTTCGTTCGTAGGTGCTTCACTGGAAGAAATCGCCACCCTCCCCGATGCACGCGCAAAGAAATCCCCACGCCAGTCCCGGGGAAGCGGGGTATGCGCATCCCAGACCCAGACTGGATGCCGGCAAACATCCACCGCACGGCAGCATAACCTTTTTATACAACCAGTTATAGTATTGGGGACTCTTCTGTTCGAATCAGCTTGCGAGGTGCACTGCCAATCCTGCACGGCGTATCGGTGCCTCAGTAGTCAGTGGGTGGCCGGAGGAGGCCTCGGGCACGCGCGCCTAGACGGTGCATGCACCGACTCGGCTGAGGGCACGGGTTTCCTTTCCTTGAAGAGTCCTGATGTCCCTGCGCGGCGTCGCGGGGATGGCAGGTACGGGCAGGGGCTGGGGAGCAGGGGCAGGGAGTCGGCTCCCGGCTTTTGCCTGCGACTGCGCAGCCTCTGGAGGGAGACCACGGGGTCATGCAGACACCAGAGAACCCCCCTTTTCTTCCAAATTCGAGGACCTGTAACCCCTCACACTGCTCCTCCCCGCTCCTTTCCCCTGCACTGAAAGGCATGGACGCAGCCCCCTTGGCCCCCTCCCCCCCGCACGCCCCCTTCAGCCCCTGGGCCCACGTTGCCGGGGCGGGCCTGCTGTGCCTGGCCAGCCTGGCGGGCGTGGCACTGCCCCCAGCGCTACGCCGTGGCCGCCTGGCGCGCAGCGCGGCCCTGGCCACGGCCGTGCGCCTGGGCACCTGCTTCGGCTTCGGCACCATCCTGGCCACGGCTGTGGTGCACATGCTGCCCTCCGCCGTGCACTGCCTGACGCTGGGCACGGGCCAGGCCCCGCCCGCGCTGGCCTACTGGCTCATCCTCGCCGCCCTGCTGGGCATGCACTTTCTGGACTGGGCGGTGGCCCTGGCCGCCCAGGGGCTGTCCCGCCGGCCTGGCACGCGCGCGACGGCCGCCGCCGCGCTCGCGCTGCACCACCACCACGGCGACAGCGGGCCGGCGGCGGGGGCCGCCGGCGACGACGAGGACGGCGAGGATGCACTCTGCTGCTGCGCGGACCCCGCGTGCGGCAGGGCGTGCGTGGGCGCGGCGGCCGGGCCCGAGGGCGGCGCAGCGGCATCCGCGGCGCCGCTGCTGCGCAGACCCGCAGCGGCGCAGCGGCAACGCCCCGTCTCGGGGAGCGCGGCGGGCGACCTGGTCGGCCTCGTGCTCCTGGAGCTGGGGGTCAGTGTGCACAGCACGCTGGTGGGCGTGGGGCTGGGCGTGGCGCGGGCCGCCGCCTTCCACACCCTCCTCGCCGCCCTTTGCGTGCACCAGGTGTGTGTGGTGGGGGGGGGGCAAGAGGGGGGAGGAGACGGGGGTTGAGGTTGAGGGAAGGAGGTTTGTCAAAGAGAGATGGGTGCTTGCACAGATGGGAGATGTGCAGGGCCAGAGACCGTCACAGGATGCCTTTCGGCCCTGACCTTCAGGCCCATCCCGGGGGCGTACTCTCGGTGCCGGTCCCGGCTTTCGCACCTCCTGCACATCAAACCTCTGGCCCCCCTTCACTTCCCCCTTGCTGAAGTTCTTCGAGGGCATTGCGCTGGGCGGCGCCACGGCGGACGTGGACACGGGTTACTGGCTGGCGGTGGCGTTGGGTGGCGTCTTCTCCCTCTCCACCCCGCTGGGTGTGCTGCTGGGTGTGGGCCTGCGCGAGGCGGCGGCCAGCGGCGGCCGCCGCGGCGCGTCGACGCTGGAGGGGTCGCTGGAGGCCCTGGCCACGGGCATCCTGCTGTACGTGGGCCTGGTGCAGCTGCTGACGCCGCACATGACGCGCACGCGGTGGATGGCGCGGGCAGGCCCCGCCACGCAGGCCGGCGCCTTTCTCTCGCTCTGGGCGGGGGCCGCGGCCATGGCCTTCCTGGGCGCCTGGGTCTAGGCGCGTCGCGCCCGAGCCGTCTTGTCTTCCTTTTGGGCGGGAGCTGGGTCAGCCCTCAAGGATCCCGGCCCTGGATGGGCGCGTGCCGTCCCCCCCACATGCGCCTGCGCCCACACTCTTTTCCAGAGACCCATGCTTCCCTTTCACATAGCCTCCACTCGACCTCTGTGAGGCCATTGGTGCATCGTACTTCTGTGCATCGCTCCGGTTCCCGGTGCAGCAAAACCCTCTGCAATTGGACGCAGTAACTCGAATGCCCCGCCGGGTCCAGAGACAGGAGAGGTGATTGGCGTGCCAGCACCATTCTCGACTAGGCAAGATAGGCCTTGGACCCCTCGGCAGAATCCCCGCCTCTGCGTGTCAATTTCGCGCGACCTTGGCGGCAGGTTCCAGGTACTCGCGTGTGTACGCCTTGTCCAAGGCCGAAGGGGCGTCCGCTTCGCGCTTGGGCGCGCCGCGCTGGCGCCGGCGGTGCCGCCGCGGCGGCTGGTCCGGGTGCCGCCGGCTCCAGTCGGCGTCCTCCACGAAGCGCCGCCACCGCCCCTCACGCTGGGCGCCGGGCAGAGAGGCAAAGCGCGGGTCGTCGCCCAGCAGCACCTCGGCCTCGCGCCAGCTGGTGGCCTCGCGCGGCAGGGACCCCTCGGGGTCCTTGGGGATCAGGGGCTGCGCACGATGCAGGAAGGAAAGGGTGGGAGAGGGGGTGATAGGGTGGGTCCCGAGGCTGGAGAGGCGGCTGTGCCCGGGTCTGTGGAGCTGCGACAATGATGAGGAGCCTCCCCCCCACCCACCCCCCACCCACATCACACACACAGGCTACCAAACCTACCAGCAGGAGCTCAACCAGGAGGTCCACGTAGCCGTCCACGGCGGCGTCCTGCAGCTCGGCGACGTGGCGCCGGAACAGGGCCTCGGCCTCGTCCCGAGAAAGCGCAGCGTCGCGCGCCCGACCCTGCGCGTCGCGCCGCAGCGCAGGCCAGGCCTCGCGCCAGCTGGCGTCTGCGTGGCGCACGCTCTCCACCAGCAGCGTGGAGAAGGCGGTGGCCGCCGCGGCGCGCTGCGCGGTCAGCCGCCGTGCGTCGGCGGCGCGGCGCTCTGCCTCCAGCCGCCTCTCGGCCTCGGCATGCTTGGCCTCCAGGGCCGCACGCTCCGCATGCTGGGCCGCCTCCGCCCCCTGGAGTGGGCGCGATGCAGGTTGCAAACATGGTCACGGCGGTCGAAGGTCACGGAGAGGGCACCATTGCCCAACTGGGCCTGTCAAGATCCCACCATGCAGTGCACCCGCAGCACAGCACAGCAGTACTGTCCCTGCTAGCAGATCAGGCGACACACGTTCTCCCCTGTCCGCACCCTGAGCGCCGACTGGTGCTCGCCAAACAGCGCCTCCTGGCGTTCGGGGGCCACGGACGCGGCCCTGGGGTCTCCCTGCAATTCCGGCTGCAGCTCCGACCACTCCATCGACCCAGTCACCTGCCTCTCCCTGAGCAGATCCCTGCGATGTTGAGTTGACAAGATGTTCAGCACCACAAAAGCTGCCCCTGCCCGTAAGCCAAGACACCCCGAACCTTCATCCCCACCCACAGACACGGCCTTGGGACGCACATGAAGGCCTTTTCGGCGTCAGCGGCAGGAAGCTCCTCGCCGAGTTGCTCGCCTGCATCTGCACCCGCCGGCTTCAGCCCCGGAGGACCCCTCCCACCGCCGCTCTGGGCAGGCTTCTTCGCACTCCCCTGCTTCGCGCAGTAGGCTTCGAAGGCCGCCCTCCGCTCCGTCGGAGGTAGCGCCTGAGGGTCAGGGCATCAAGCGAGTGGAACTGTCGCACGAGTGGCCCTCATCTGCATGCGGTGGAAACTCCTGCACCACACACAAGCATGCTGCCCCAAACAGCCCCTTGTGCGCACGAAACATGCATGGCTCCACCCCGACATCGCATCCTTGCTCGCCTTGTATCTGGGGTCGGCCTGCATCCTGGGCACCTCCTTCTCCCAGCGCGAGAAGGCGTGGATGCCCAGCGCGCGCAGCAGGCCCTCGAACGCCTCCAGCGCGACACGGGCAGTCTCCTTCCCCGCTGCACCAGGCATTTCGAGCCCCTGACGGAGAATTTCTGCACCCGGTGGCGTTGCGCCATCCAGAGGTCGGGACCCGTCGCCTGCGACGAGGGCTGCCTGCGCGGGTTGCCCCGCGGGGCGAACTGGCGGCGCCAATCCAGCAGGCAGGGTGGGTGGCGCCATGCCAGGAGGTACTCTGGTGGGTGCCATGGCAGTGGGCAGTTCTGGAGCATCCATTCCCGTGGGCAATCTGGGCGGAGCCATGCCAGGAGGCGCTCTAGCCGGTGCCATGCCGGCGGGGGCCTGGGGCGGAGCCATGCCGGCAGGTGCCTTGGGCGGAGCCATGCCGGCGGGCAGGTCTGGCTGTGTCAAGCCGCCCGGAGCTTCAGAGGCTGTGGCATTAGCAGCTGCTGCACTTACTATCGGTCCAGCCGGCGTGTGTGAAACCTCTGTGCTCCCGGGAGTCGTGGAGGCTGCTGTGCCAGCGGGAGCGCCCTCCTCCGGGATGGCCTCTGTAAGGCCCTGGTCCGTCTCCACCGGCCCCTCGGGTTCTTCAGCTCCACCAGACCCCAGCCCAGCCTCTTCCGCCGCCTCCGTCGCCCCGCCAATGTCCTCCTCCGTGAAGAATACATCTTCGTCCTCCACATCTTGTCCGGCCGCAGCAGCCTCGGGAGCGGGCAGCGCCAGGAGGGGGCCTGCATCCGCAGCGCCAGCCTGTGGCATGACCGCGCCGGAGGCGTGCGCAAGCGGACCGCGGCCCAGCCGGATTGTCCGAAGGGCTGCATGGGTTGTGAGGTCAGAGGGGTGGGGGAAAAGTGGGATGGGGCAGTGGCTGAGCGGGGCCCAGGGCTGAAACTCAACCAGGGTAGACACTTCAATGGATGTGGGAGGGGCTGCCATAACACCAGACTGCAGGGAGGGGTGCCTCATGGCCATAAGCGGTAGTCACACCAAGACCCAGGCGAGGAACATGGTCGAGGCAGGATCCTCCCCTCAGCCAACTGCACTCACCGCCCTGATACTCGGGTGCGGCCTCGGCCCCCATGGCGACGGCCCTCGCCAGCATGGCAGCCTTTCCGGGGTCAAGGGGGGGTGGCCGATTCCTGGCCGCCGTCACCTCGGGGGGGACCTTCCAGGATGTCTCGCTGGTCGTCGTGTGGTAGTAGTACCGCCGCCCATCGGTGCAGGTCACCTCCTGCCACTCGGTGCCGGGCACGCTTTCTAGGTGGGGCGTAAGTAGTGTTGGAGGGAAGCGTTGTGGTGCTGTGCATGAGGTTCAATCTGGGGGGTTGACTCTGAGAACTGCACTTCCTCTTCCAAGGTATAACGACGGGCAGACATGGCAACCAGCAGGCGTAGATGTCCTCCCTCCGTACCATCCCCCCCGCCCCACCTGCAGAGGCAGGGACGGGCACGGCCGTCGCCGGCGTGGGCACCCCTTCGCTAAATCCTGGGGGTCTGGAATAAGACGACTCCTCCGTCAGCGAGTTGTAGTAATACACGACACCGGCAGGGGAGGTGTGCGCCGTCCATGCAGCTGCAGCTTGGCGCTGCCTCTCCTGGTGGTATTTTTAAGAGACAGGAGGGTCCCTTGCTGGCAGACAAGCTCATGGCAGGAGGTTGGAACAGGTGCAGAGACACGGGACATCCTCGTACAGGGACAGGACGCTGCGCTATTCAAAGTGTGTGCATGCTATCAACTTCTACCGACCGAGCACCACTCCCGTTCCCTGCCAATCCCACCTCCTCAGCCCGACTAGGGCGGTGAGGTGGTGGAGGCCTCACGGGGTTTGGGCCATGGTAGGGATGTGCCTGGGGGCCAGTGCAAAGGGGCATGGTTGGTCATGAAAGGGTGGTCAGTGGCTTGGAGCTGGACTCCCATGAATTCTGAGCACACATCGCCCTGCAAAGGCATCCTTGTGACCCACCCGACTTGGAGGAAATGCAAACCGAGGCTGAAGAAAGGGGGGTGGCCCCATCGGGTGCTGGTTGGCATTGGGGTGGAACGCACCAGGCGGGGTCCCATTAGACCTACATGCAGCAGCAGAAGTTGGTGAGTATTGCGGCAGCACTGAATTCATCCACTCCATCCAGACAACTATCTCCTCGACAGTACCAGACGCCTGAGCATTTGCCCCTCATGACACACTGCAACAGAACAAAGCTCCTCTTGCCTCCCTCACCCTGCTGGAGGCCTGGCGGGACGACCTGAAGGAGGACGAGGCCGGTCCATACCCGAGAATTCGCAACCCTTTCAGGTCTTTTCAAAAACCTTCAAGCACCTTGCCACTGAGAAGGCATCCGCGGAAGAAAGGCATCCTGCCGGTGTCGGTGATCCTTACGACATGAGTGTAGGCAAGGAAACCAGTGCTCAACAAAACTTTTGTATAGAGATATAACCTCCCCAAGATCTCGATGCACCAAGAGTACTGCCGCATGCAGGGTGACCAACATTACCTTCCATTCACCGTTGTGATCGGGCAGGCTTGGTCGGAGGGAGCGCCTTGTATTGTTTTGGCGCCAAAAACTCGACCCAGGGACGTCTCGGCTGGAAGCTTAGCAAGTCTAAGCAGCATGGCACAGCCTCTCTACCCACCGGTCCTCCCTCCTACTTGCCCAAATCCTTCTCACGCGCACTGCAACCATGACTAAGGAGGAAGCTCAGGTCGAGACCGTCGAGGTGAGGTGGCGTGACGGCTGATGGCCGGGTTGGCGGGATCCCCCATCGCATACATCTTGTTGGTGGAGCCTGCGTTTCCGCCCATACAATATCTAGGCATGCGGCGGCTGGTCTAGCGTTCTGAGGTTGGGCTGCCCCCCGCAGGATGTGGCCGACGACGACGACGTCGTGTCCAGTGACTCCGATGCGGAGGAGAATGGAGAGGCCGGTGAGCTCTTGGCAGGGCAGTCTCCTGACCGGATTCTATCTGCTTTGCGGATTTAAGGGTAGCGCCGTGGCTCTGACCTCTCCCCCTCCCCTGCCTTCCCCATGGGCAGGCGATGATGAGTCGGGCCGCAGCAAGCAGAGCCGATCGGAGAAGAAGAGCCGGAAGGCCATGCAGAAGCTGGGCATGAAGCCCGTGCCTGGCATTGCCCGCGTCCAGATCAAGAAGAGCAAGAACGTGAGTCTCCTGGTGTGAGGCGTCCAGAGTGGGGATTGAACCAATCTGCTCCCGGGGTCCTGAACCAGGGTTTCTGTATGGCATGGCCTCCTCTGCGTATTGCACAGAACAATGGAAGTCCATTGCTCACATCATCTCCCCATGCCATTCCCACCTCCCCCAGATCCTGTTTGTGATGACCAAGCCCGATGTGTTCAAGAACCCCACCTCCGACACCTACGTCATCTTTGGCGAGGCCAAGATTGAGGATCTGTCTGCCCAGGCCGCCGCCGGCGCAGCAGAGCAGTTCAGGTGCAGAGAGGCGGGTTGAGTTTTGTATCCTGCTCTCTGGTGGGGCTTGAGCGTGATGCTGCCTCGTCGCTGCCGGTCCCTGCGTGCTGAGTGCAGCATCGTGCATGAGCGCGGATGCATGCTGGCATGCAGGCGCGTGTGGAGGCTCGGTGCCACCCCGCTCTCCACCAGGAAACTCTGTCCATTGGCCTCTTCTCATCCCCCACCGTCGAATGCCATGCCGACAGGATGGCGGAGGCCATGGCGAGCCGGAATGAGGGCGGCGCCGCCAGCGCCAAGCCCGCCGAGCCGGAGGCGGAGGAGGAGGGCGAGGAGGTGGATGAGTCTGGCGTGGAGGCCAAGGACATCGAGCTGGTCATGACCCAGGCGAGCGTGTCTCGTAGCAAGGCGGTGAAGGCGCTCCGGGCGGCAGACAACGACATCGTGACTGCCATCATGGAGTTGACCATGTGATGCACATGCTTGTAGTGGGCTGGGAGCCAGACACCGTGGCTGCGGTCATGGGCTCGAGCAGGAGTGCGGGCCCGGGGCTTGGTGGGGCTGAAGAGTCGGAGGTCGGGAGTCTTTTCCGCAGACCAGCGTGCTGTGCACTCCGGGGGTACAGATTCCCGGTTTCCTGGCCAGCAGCACGCGCAATCCGTTGACCGGGAGAATCCACGCAGGTTTGCAACGAGCTAGATACGTGATCGCGTTCGAAGCAATCAGATCTCCAGGTTGTCGACCGGGGCTCGAGGGTGTTGGAAAGTGCCAGATCTCCATGGAGTGTGGGTGGGACCCTCTATCTGACGTGGGTACAACCCCCTGCACAAGGAGCACGATTGTCGCGATCAGGACGGAAAGGGATGGACCCATCGCAGTACAACCTACAGATATGTCACCGCGCGATGGACTATCCTCTGGATACCTGTACGAGATCGGCGATGCCACTGCAGATCGCCTGGGTGCGACAGCTTCCAGCTGGCATGTGGCGGCGACCGCCACAGCCCTCCACCATGTCAGCCGTGACGCTCACTACCTTCACCCCGCTGCCTCAGCATGGCAAAACTACTCCTTGCCACACCCCCGACAGACCTGCAGTCCAGACTCGGTGCTGTGGAAATCAGCCCCTCTTTTGTACTCCAAACCTCAGCCAATGGAGGCTGGGGCACCAGGGCAGCTCACCTCTCATGCCCTCCCAAGAAAGACACCAGATGCCCAGTGGAATCAAATGTTCGACGATCCTGTCAAGGAGTTCAGGGACGCTGTGACGCAGACCACTCAGTGCGGCAGTGACCTTTCAAGACTGGAGGCAGTGAACCTGAGTCTACAAGACAGGCTGGACAGAGGTGCGTGGCTTGGTGATCATTTGATGAGGGGAGAAGGACTATTTGGAGCTGGCAGTGAACTCCATCATGCCGCACAGCATGCCCCAGTACCCAAATCGCCCCCCCATGACACCCCCACCGAAGCTCGGGCTGCCATGGCCGCAGTCCTGCAGACGCATGCCGGGATGTTGACAAGGCAGGAACACGCTCAGGCGCTGGACACGGCGGTGGCAGAGGCACTGGCGCAGTCCTCACGAGAGGGCAGGGACACGGAGGGAGGTGGCTCAGCGCATTGTTGCAGCAGCGGATCCAGTGTGTCTGGACAGCCACTCGACTCCCTGGGGAGCACCCCCAGATCCCATGCCAGGGAGCATCAGGAGTGCAGCCCAGACGTGTGCGAGGAACTGTGCAAGAAGATCACAGCCCTGGAGGTGGGTGATGAAGCTCATGGAAACTGAGTGAAGAGCTGTCTGGTCAGATAGTACTCAGTTCCAGGGGCCAGAATCCCTGAGCCATCATCCTGCTTCCGCAAACCCCTGCACAGGCGGAGCTCCACCTCACAGAAAAATGCTGGGCCCAGGAAGTTCATCAGTTGCAGCAGTACCTGATACACCTGGAGCAGAGGCGTGAGATCCAGCACGAACGAAAGGTGCACCTGCCAGTTCCCCAAAGCAGGCTTCCTGGACGGAATTTGCATGCTGCAGGAATCGACTGAGAAGCTGGTACGCAGCGACACTCAGTTTCTCCCGCTGGCCTGCCTGGCACATGGATCTTCAGAGGCTGGTGGCGGCAGTACAGGTGGGTAGCGCAAGATGGCGCTGCAGAGTGGGCAATGATTCGGTTTCCCATGATGATACATGCTTGATGAGCCAGACCTGTGCCTCCCAATGGCCCTGGTGCAGGCTCTTCGATGAATCTTCAAGGCTGTCTTCCCAAAGCCTTTTCAAAGCTGGGCATCACATGCGATGCATGAAGAAGCATCTTCCTGTGTATTTCAAGCTTCGCTCCTGAGGAACGACAGCCACGCCACACAGCGTCGTCGAACGGCAGCACATGTCCAGCGCGCGTGTGCACCCCTTGGGCCCGATGCAAGCCCTGTGTTTGTTCATTGTATTCAAATGCAAGCAGGCAAGGGACGGCAGGGTCATCGTGCGTAAAATCGCGTTGCCCCGACCTCACATGGCGCACAGGTGTGCGCTGGGGCTTGGCCGGCCCCCGCCGCAGGGCCGGCCCCAGGCTGCCGCAGCCGTTCACGCGGCGGTCACAGCCGTGGCAGCGCCAGGATCCTCGCCCAGCACGGCGTCCCCGGCCGTCGCCCCTGCACTCGGCTGTGCTTCTGCTGTCGTCACGGCGCCGCTGGCTGCGGCCGCCGCTCCCTGCTGCTCCGTCGTCGTCGCCGCCGCCATCGTCGCTGCCGTCGCCGCCTGGCTGGGAGGCCCGGGCAGGAGCGGGCCTATCACGTGCTCGCCGCAGGAGTACATGGCCGCGGGGACGTAGGTCTGCGCGGCCAGCTGCTCCTTGACCTCACGGTAGATGGTCGCCAGCTGTGCATTGTGTGTGGGGGGGAAGGTATCGAGGGGGGTTCATGAGCTGCGAGGCCAGATTCTCATTCGTGCAAGTGGGCCGGCAGGCACTCATGGGGACGTGGCACAGCCCCTTCCAGGGCCGGCAGCCCGAAGCATGGACACACCGTCCTCCATCGCCATTCAGCCCCCCCTCCCTCACTGAGATTCTGCACCAATGGGACCGGCATGCCCTGACCCACCGCCTTCTCCCCTCTCCCTTATTCACCCCCCCCTCCCCCCCTTTCCACCTCCCAAGCCCACCTGGTCCCAGAGTCCCGTCTTGCGCGTGACCTTCCAGGTGCGGGCGCGCGGGTGGGGGGAGTGCACGGTGAAGGCGTTGGGGTGCACCACGAACAGCGTGCCCTGCTGCGCCAGGTGCAGCAGGTGCACCACCTTGTTCTTGCGGTACCCCACGAAGCGCTCGTCGTACCAGGGCACGAAGCGGCGCGCCACCAGGACGTAGGGCTCGTACCCCTCCTCGTACCGGATGTGGTAGGGCGTGCGCGCAGTGAGCCAGCGCGCGTAGTCGGTCGCGCGGTGCCCTGCGCGGTAGCGGTCCGTGTGGAACGGCTTCAGCCGCCCGTCGCGCGACATGGCGGCCGCCGCCGCCTTGCCCCCGAGCTCCGCGCCGCGCGCCACCTCCACGCCCACGTCCCCAGCGTCCCCGGGCTCGAAGGCGGGGAGCACGATGGCGCGGCGCGCCAGCACCGCGCCGCGCAGGCTCTCGTACTTGCGCGGCTGGGCCATGACCTCCACCAGCTCCGCGCTGGGCCAGAAGTCGACGTCCAGCAGGAGGACCACCTGGAGGTGAGGATGTTGTCAGTGAGTGGGGAGAAGTGGGAAGTGTTGTTTCTTAAAATGGCACTGGGAGGAAGGGGCCGGGAGGCAATGTCATGCGGGTTGGACGAGTCCACAAGCGGCACCCCCCCCTCCTCCACACACCACTCCAACCCACATCAGTCTTGGCATTGGCCAGGGCCCGATTCCGCATGGAGTTGACGGGGTAGAGGCCGGACAGCCAGACGTTCTCCACCTCCTGGGACACGAGCTGCAGGTCCAGCTTGCAGATGCCTGGCGAAGAATGGGAAGAGACGGGGTGTACATTGGGGACTGTGGGATGGGAAGCATGGAAGGGAGGCCCAGCGAGGTGGCCGAGTCGAAGGCGAGAACGATGCGACGATGCCTGCTTTGCTGAGGGCTGGAGGCCTCCCACGCTATGCGTGGGGCCGAATATGAGGCGAGGAGAGGCTGGAGATATCCCGATCCCCGAACCCCCATTCACAACTCAAGTGCTGCTCCTAATGCTCAGCTCAACCAGGCTCACCCTCTCCCTTGCACACCCCAAGCACGCGAGCCAGCGCATTGCCACACCTTTCTGCTCCGCCAGCTCGTGAAACTGCCGGAAGGCAGCCACCACCCGGCTCAGGGCTATGAGGTGTGGGTCTTGGTTGCTGTTCAGCTCCACGCTCACGGCCTTCCCACCCACCAGGGCGATGTACACGGCGGCGGAGATGGTCCCGCTCCAGACGTCGCACTGACCCTCCAGCATGTACAGTCTGTTGTTGGGAGTTGGTTGTAATCTTGGGGTGGGAAACAAGAGGGGGATGGATGACGGCACAAAAGCCTAGTAGCCCAAGCCTGTGCAACCATGGGCAAGGATGTAAACTTGGACCTCCCACTGCACAGAACCCTCTCTTTCAAGTGTCAGGAACACTGGGGAGGCGAGGCAGGGATGCACATGCAAGTGGTGAGCATCACTGTGTCATCTCAAACAGCATCATGAGCCAGCCGCGCACCGCTCGAAGGAGAGCTGTGTAACCAGGGTGACGTCGGTTGGAGCCCGCTCTTTCCCTGAGCTGATGCTGGCCTCCGTTTTCAGGATGGGCAGGTTGGGGATGGCGTGCGGCGTGGGGCACAAGAACTGGTCGTCGGTCGTGAGGTCGCCATGCGCGGCAGCCAGCAGGCCCTGGGGAGAGGGGCGCAGAGACAGGTGTGTGTGCACAGAGCATAGGGTTGGTTGGGGGCTGCAAACAGCAGCAGGTATCAAGGAGCGCGCCATACTGCCACGGGAGCTGCGCACCGCTATGATGAGGGTTCTCAGCAGCTGCAGCCCCGGGATGGAGCGCCCCGGTGCCATTTAAAGCCCGGGGAGCAGCAGGCGGGCCACCGCCGTGCCGGGTGGGTCAGAGGGATGAGGAGTCTGCAGTGCCCTGACACCTGTTTGTCCAAGTATCAAGGAGATACAATATATTCCTCAAGATGACGACCTAAGTGCTAGCCCGAGGTTCAGACGCCTTGCGGGAATCTCCCGGTAGGGCTTTTGCGCAGAGAGTGCAGAGCAGGTGCCGCAAGCGCGTTCCCTCGGGGATGGATCTGGAGCAGGGTACACCTCAGCCTACTCGAATAGTCAAGGTATGAATCTCACAGGCCTGGGAACGCTGTCGGCGGTGCGAGCAATGTCGAGGAAGCCATTGTCGCACCCGGAAACCAATCAGGTTTTGGCGCGAATGGGAAGCATTCAAAGCCGAGCGGGCTGTCTCCTCGCATGAAACTTTCTCGCGCGCTGCGGCCCGCGCTCTCAAAAGCACATCACTAAATTTCTCAAAGAATTCGATGAGCGCGTGAACAGGCAAGTGCCGCAGTCGGCATCGACAGAGTCATGGTGGGGGAGAGCGATGCCAGGCCTCAGCGCCTCATCATCACCGAGATGGTGCTGGAAAACTTCAAGTCGTACGCCGGGGAGCAGCGTGTCGGCCCTTTTCACAAGGTGGGATGCAGCGCCTGGGTTAGCAGAGGTGCTTGGACGACATCGGTACCTATGTGCCCGAAACTCTGCTCATTGCCATGGCACCTCCCTACATCCACGCAGTGCTTCTCCTCCGTGGTGGGTCCCAACGGAAGTGGCAAGTCCAACGTCATTGACGCCATGCTCTTCGTGTTCGGCAAGCGCGCCAAGCAGCTCCGCCTGAACAAGGTGTCGGAACTGATCCACAACTCTGCGGGGCGCCAAGGCATCGAGCATGCCCAGGTCTCCGTCCACTTTCAAGAGATCATCGACACGGTGAGGGGTGCAGCGGCCGGGCTTGTACAGTCGGCGCAGCTTCTTCTCTGTTGCGGAGAATGATGGCCTGGGTGTCTATTACTCTCTGCACTGCTGCCAGCAGGCTGCAGCACCACCGGCTTGCTACCCGCCCCACAGCCTAGAGAGGCCCAGCATCCTCAACCTTCCTCCAAACCACCAGAACGATGATGAATTCGAGGTGGTTCCTGGCACCAATTTCGTGGTGTCCCGAACCGCGCACCGCAGCAACAAGTCCGACTACTTCATCGATGGCCGGCGCAGCAACTTCACGGAGGTGACGGAGTTGCTCAAAGGCAAGGGCATTGATCTGGACAACAACCGCTTCCTCATCCTCCAGGTGAGTGTGGCCAAGGAAGAGGAAGGGGTCCATGGCGGTAGCCTTGGCTCTCCTTGGTGACCGGCACGCTAAGCTCGCTCTGTGAACAGAAAGTGCCAGATCTGGACATCCTGCGATATAACCATGCCCATGATGACACCCAACCCCACCCTGCCCACCTATAGGGCGAGGTGGAGCAGATCAGCATGATGAAGCCCAAGGCCCAGACCGAGCATGAGACGGGGCTGCTGGAATACCTGGAAGACATCATTGGCACCAACCGCTTCATTGAGCCCCTGGCCGACTCCGCCAAGAGGTGATGTGGTCGGTTGGGGGGAGTGGGGAGGAGGATGCAGACAGGGCTTAGGGGGTGTCACGCGTGACCACCGGCCGGGCTCATGCTTCACAATCACCGCCCATGGTAGCCCCGTTCAACCCCCCCCCCCCTTGCTCGCACGCCGCCACGGCATCTGACATCACTGTTACCCTTCCCCACGATACTGATTCCTCCTTTCCACCCCTTCTCAGGCTGGAGACGCTGGGCGAGGCCCGGGCGGGGCTGGTTGCGCGGCTGAAGATCGCGGAGCGGGAGCGCGAGGCGCTGGAGGCGGATAAGCTGGCTGCCGAGGCATGGCTGGACAAGGAACGGGAGGCCTGCGCCGCGCAGCGGCTGCTGAGCCACGTGCTGGCGCACCAGGCGCAAATGAATGTGGACAAGATCCAGGGCAACCAGGCGAGCCTGGAGGGGAAGCTGGCCTACGAGCGCGAGAAGCTGGGGCAGTACAGTGCGGTACTGGAGGAGCACGAGGCCAGGTGTGTGTGTTGGGGGTGGTTGAGAGGGATCGGGGTTGATGAGAGGAACATGGGTGGTGCATTGGAATAAGGCAGGGCTTTTGCCCGGAGCTCTGCCATCCTCCGGGCATATCATTCCCTGTCATTGGCATGTACAATTCATCGACGCCACGCCTGCCCTCCGACCCCAACCCCCTGAAGGTATGACGCTGCGTGCAAGGAGCACGCGGGCATGGCGGCGGCACTGGAGCGCGCCAACGAGGAGTTCAAGGAGTACGAGCGCAAGGACATCGCATACCGCGAGGAGCTCAAGCACCTAAAGGCCAAGCTGGCCAAGACTGCGGAGCGTGAGCGCCGCGACGCCGCGCGGCTGGAGAGCACGGAGGCCGAGGCCGCAGCGGCTGAGGCCGAGGTGCCGGCGCTGCTGGAGGCTGCGGCCAAACTGGGTGCGCAGCTGACGCGGGAGGAGGCCCGGCTGGAGGCGGCGCTGGAGGGCATGGCGGGGGAGGGCGAGACGCTGCGCGCGAAGCTGCGTGCCGCGCGCGCGGAGCTGGCGCCCTGGGAGGCGCGCGGCGTGGCGGCGCGGGCCAAACGCGCCGAGGCGGCCTCGGAGCGCGAGCTGGTGCGTGCCATGCGCGACGGCGCCAGCTCGGCGCTGGAGGCCGCGCGGGACGAACTCGAGGAGGCGCTGGGGCGCGCGGCGCGCGAGCGCGAGGCGGCTGCGGAGTTGGAGGCCGGCGCGGGGGGTCTGCGGGACAGGGTGTCGACCGCGCAGCGCGCCGTAAGGGAGGCGGAGCAGGAAGCTCAGAGGGCGGAGTCCGCCGCGCGAACCTTGCGTGGCTCTGTGGCCCAGCGCCGGGCGGAGCGGACCTCCGCCAGCTCGGCCTCGGCGGTGGCCCAGGCCCTGGCCTCGGCCAAGGCGCGCGGCGCCATCCCGGGGATCTACGGCCGCCTGGGTGACCTGGGCGCAGTGGACACGCGGTATGACGTCGCGGTGTCCTCGGCGGCCCCCGCGCTGGATCACTGGGTGGTGGACTCCACCGCCACCGCGCAGCGCTGCGTGGAGCTGCTGAGGTCGCGCGGACTGGGCGTGGCCACCTTT
The DNA here is from genome assembly GCF_000733215.1 of Auxenochlorella protothecoides. Taxonomy (NCBI): domain Eukaryota; kingdom Viridiplantae; phylum Chlorophyta; class Trebouxiophyceae; order Chlorellales; family Chlorellaceae; genus Auxenochlorella; species Auxenochlorella protothecoides. The sequence goes on from NW_011934268.1 coordinate 97,801, forward strand.
CTGATCCTGGACCGCCAAGCGGGGCTGGCGGCCGCGGCCGGCGCACCGCCGCCCGCCACGCCCGAGTCGGCGCCGCGCCTGTACGACCTGGTGCGTTGCGGCGACGAGCGCATGCGCCCCGCCTTCTTCTTCGCGCTGCGCGACACGCTGGTGGCGGCCGACCTGGACCAGGCCGCGCGCATCGCCTACGGCCCGGACCCGCGCTGGCGGCGCGTCGTGACGTTGGCCGGCGAGGTGATCAACGAGGCGGGGACCCTGAGCGGCGGCGGCGGGCGGCCCAAGGGGGGCCGCATCGCGCTGGGTACCGCCGCGCCGCGCGCCGGCGCCGCTTCCAGTGGGCAGGATGCGGCTGCGGAGCTGGCGGGCGCCGAGAAGGAGTTGGGAGAGGCGGAGGGGGTGTCGAGTCGTGCGGCGGAGGCTCTGTCGCGCGCAGAGGCGGAGTTGACGGCGGCCCGCGCCGCGCTGGCGTCGTCCGAGTCGGCGCTGCCGCGTGCACGGCTGGACGCGGAGGCCGCCGCGGCTCGTGCGCGCGACCTGCGCGCCGCGTTGCCGGGGCTGGAGCGCGCGGTGGCGGAGCGTTCGGGGGACGAGGCCGCGCTGCGGCGCCTGGATGCGGCCGTGGCCGCCGCGGACAAGGAGCTGGAAGAAATCGCGCGCGCCGGGGCCGGGGCGGCGGCCGAGGCCGCGCGCCTCGAGCGCGAGCTGGAGGGCCTGGGAGGCGAGCCGGTGCGCCGCCTGCGCGGCGCGCTGGCGGCCCTGCAGGCCGAGATCGAGGGGAAGGAGGGCGCGGCGGCCAAGCGTACGGCGGCGGGGGCGGCCGCGCGGAAGCTGGCCGCCAAGCTGCGCCCGGAGCTGGAGCGGGTGCGCGGCGAGGCGGAGGCCCTGCGCGCCAAGCAGGAGGCCACCAAGAACGTGAGCTTGAAGGCTTGGGGGTCTGTTTAGGGGGGGGGGGGTGAAGGAGTGGGGGGAAAGGCATATCCAGAGACCTACTTTGCCCA
>NW_011934268.1:99394-102280 GCF_000733215.1 Auxenochlorella protothecoides
TAGGGTTGGGGGAGAGTTTAGGGGGGGGGGGGTGAAGGAGTGAGGGGAAAGGCATATCCAGAGACCTACTGTGCCCACACAGCGTTTCCCTTGGGTAAATGTTCACCACTGTCCCACCTTTCGCACACCCCTACCCCCCCCCCCTTACACACACACTTCGGCAGGAGTTCAAGGCGCTGGACGAGGCGGCGCTGGAGGTGCTCAAGGGCCGGAACGCGGCCGAGGCGGCGCTGGCGGAGCGAGCGGCGGACCTGGCGGACCTGCGCGCCGGATTTGAGGCCAAGAACAGGGAGGTGGGCGTCATCCGGCGCGTGGAGCAGGACATCCTGGCGGAGATGGAGGTGCAGCGCGTCGCGGCCAAGGACGAGGCCGGCAAGCGGCGGCTGTGGGCCGCGCGCGCGGCGGCCGCCGACGCGGAGATGGCGGAGAAGTGGGGCGAGGCGCCCGCCGCGCCCACCCCCGAGGAGCTGGCGGCGGCCAGCACGGAGGACCTGCAGTACCGCACCACCCTACTGCGCGAGGAGATGGAGCGCATGAGCATCGACCTCACCGCCATCGAGGCCTGGCGCGCCAAGGACGCCGAGTACGGTGTGCGAGCCGCCGAGCTGGAGAGCGCCACCGCCCAGCGAGACGAGGTGCTGGAGGGGGAGGTTCATCGGTCCTGGAAGGGTGTGTGTTTCATGTCGAAGGGCCTGTGTGAGGGTACGGGTGTGATACCAGACCCCGGTGGCTGGAAATGGCCACCTGCAGCGCCACGGACGAGGGTCAGCAGTGAGGGAACTCTCTGGAATGGAGTATTTTCAGCATCCCTGCACGACACTCGGCGATGAGAACCCTCCGAGGAAACTCTACGCTGTTCTCCCCGCCGAATCCACGTATACAACCCGACCCTGGTTCCCCCCGCACACACACACACACGCAAATCGCAGGTGCGGCGTGCGCACGAGGACCTTCGCAAGCAGCGACTGGACGGGTTCATGGCCGGCTTCAACGCCGTGTCCCTGAAGCTGAAGGAGATGTACCAAATGATCACGCTGGGCGGCGACGCTGAGCTGGAGCTGGTGGACTCGCTGGACCCCTTCTCGGAGGGCATCCTCTTCTCGGTGCGCCCGCCCAAGAAGTCGTGGAAGAACATTGCCAACCTGAGCGGGGGGGAGAAGACGCTGAGCTCCCTGTCCCTGGTCTTTGCGCTGCACCACTACAAGCCCACCCCGCTCTACGTCATGGACGAGATCGACGCCGCCCTGGGTGAGCGGCTGAGGGGCTGGGGATCGGGCGAGTCGTTGGCGCGGGGAGGTTTGGGGGGGTTGAAGGGCGGAATCGTGAGGGAGAGGATGAAAGGCTGAGTGTGCATGAATGGGTGGAGCGGGACACTCGGTGGGCCCTGGACTGCAACTCGGTGTGGCGGGACAGATGAGCATGACATGGGCTCGGGGGTTTTGTCTTTGGGCGTCAGGCATCCAACGACACCACTTGTGCAGCCCTCTCCCAGGCCCCACTCACCAACCCCTCCCCAAACACCCAACAACCCCCCACCCTGCACGCAGACTTCAAGAACGTGTCGATCGTGGGGCACTACATCAAGGAGCGCACCAAGAACGCGCAGTTCGTCATCATCTCCCTGCGCAACAACATGTTTGAGCTGGCGGACCGCCTGGTGGGCATCTACAAGACCGACAACGCCACCAAGTCGGTGGCCATTGACCCCGGCGCGTTCGTGGTGGGGGCCACGGGCCCCGCACCGGCGGTGGCACGGCCGGTGCTGGCGGCCTGACGTGGGGCCCTCATCGATGTGTCTGCCCCTTCTCATCAGAACAGGGCGCTTGAAGCACCAGCTGCCACTGTGCGCCTGACTCCCTGTTCAAGGCTGCCCCAGCCCACGGCTCGCCCGATAACTACCACCCTGACTTGTACAAGAGTATTCTTCAGAAGGCAGCACAAGCCCCCAAGCCCCCCCCCCACGCTCAGTCCAGGAAAAACATGGTCACAATCTTCTTCTCAGCCTTGGCCTCCTGGCACGTCTCCAGGAGCAGGCCAGAGTCATGGAAGGCGAAGCAGATGATCTGCGCCACGCGGCCTATGATGTCACGATTGCACAGCCTGTGGGTTGGGAAAGGGCTGGGGAGGTGAGCAATCCTGGAGGGCATCGCACTTGACTCGGAAGCTCACCCTGGCATGCCCCTTGCTGCCCCGCCCCGACATGCCTGCTGGCCTCTGACAGCTGCATGTCATCGTTCTGGGGCATCTCTATCAACTGAGGCACCTGTGGGCGTTGGAAGGTCATGCAGCGGTTGATGGGGGGGCAAAATCGGGCGAGGCATGCAATTGAAACGCAGACCCTCTTCGAGCTAGGAAACTCGAGACAAACACAAGATGCTCTGAGGGCCAGGCCATCAACCAGTGGCCTCTGACCTGTTGAAGGAGCTCCTGGCTCTCCAGGGGCTGCTTGGTGAGGCTCTGTGGCAGGACCACGGTGAGGAGCTCCGGGTTCTCAGCTCTCAGCGCCCCTCGAATCACCGCCGCGTTCGTCCCGGTAGCCCCGGAGGTGTAGATGTGATTGCCCTGCGGAGAGCAGGTGCCGTGAGCTTGACATGGCGTCCCACGCACATCCCGGGCGGGGGAGCATGCTGCCTCTGCGCCCTGCTGGGGACCACCAGGGGCCAGCAGGAATGCACGCACCGTGAGGATCATGGCGTAGGCCAGGACCTCGATCAGCTGCTGGTGCATGAAACCCATGTTCCGCGTCCCAAAGAATCCCAGCTTCCGTGGTCCATTGTTCTGGATGGCCAGGAATTCCTGGAGGCAGAGGGCATTGGTGGGCAGGTGGGTGGAGGGGGGGGGGAGGGCTTCGGATCAGCGCCGCGCTCTGTACGTGGGGGAGGGCTA
>NW_011934268.1:103389-165075 GCF_000733215.1 Auxenochlorella protothecoides
GGGGTGGCCTCAGGATCTCCTGTAGTTGCCGCCCGATGGACTCCGGGGTCCCGGTCACAACCATCTCGCCCTGGGAGGGCAGGCTGGGCCCTGCGGCTGGCTCGACCCACACACAGTCGGGTCGCTCCGCCTGGCAGGCCGCCGGCCTGCGTCTGAGCCGCTGATCTGTGCATGGGGGTGCATGCGCCGCGAAAGGGCGGGCGTGCCTCGTCCCCGCCCGGTGCGCTGATGCCCCAGGCACGCTCCACCCCTGTGTAAAAGCACGGCAAGACACCGACATCCCAGGGGGGCGGTCAGGGGCGCGGCGAGCTGCTCTTGGCCAGTCACATTCGCGAGAGTGCGATGCCGATTGGGAGTGCTGGAGCGGACTGCTCCCCATGTATCCGTGTTTCGGTGGGTCCCGAGCAGATCGACGAGTGCCTCCGCGCGCCCAAATGTCGTAAATGAGCCCCCCCACGGCTTCCTCACCCGCGCTCCGACGTCACAGCGCATGTTTCTTTCACAGTCAGGGCACCTGCAGGCACACACAAGGAATCCACCTGCAGGCAGGCACCGCCATGACACAATCTCCTGCGACCTCAGCCCTCTCACCGCCAGGCCTTGATGACCCCGTCCCGTGAGGCAGAGAGGAGGAGGCTGGCGGCGCCACCCGCGCGGCGCAGGTCCAGCCTCGCCAGCGCGCTGACGGCCTGTGCGTGGCAGGTGGCGGCGGCCGTCTCCGCCGCCACGGCGGCCGCCATGCGCTCCTCTCGCGACCCGCCCGGCGCCGGCGCTGGCGCAGCGCGCTCCTCGACGCTCGCACCGCCCGCGCCGCCGCGCGCGGCGTATGAGTGGGTCACCACGCCGCCCAGCCCGCCCGCGCCCTCCCCCGGCACCGGCGGCGCACACACCGCGTAGCTGCGCTCCGGTGCCGTGCCGTCCCAGGCGCGGATCACGCGGTCCCCGCCCCCTGTCAGCATCACGCTGGGCGTGGGCAGCAAGGCCGCGACCCCGGCGGCGGGCCGCGCCCCTCCCGCCAGCTCCCCCAGCCCAGCGGCCGCGCGCCAGGCTCCGGCGCGGCGCCCGCGCCGCGCGCGCGGGGGCCGGTCACGACGTGCACGCTGCGGCGCGGGCCGGCCGGCGCGGCCACGCCGGCGGAGCGCGCGCAGCGCAGCACCTGCCGGCGCTGTGCCTCGCCGCAGTCCCACAGGCCCACCTCGCCCTCTCCCGCCGCGACGGCCAGCAGCGGCGCGCCGGTCGAGGCGCCGCCGCCGCCGCCCCCCGCGCGCCGCGCCGCTCGCCGGGGAGCGGGGCCAGGGCCAGGGCCATCGCATCCACCCCCGCACCGGCGCCCAGCTGCCAGCTCAGCACGGGCAGGCGGAAGCGCAGGTCCCAGACGCAGAGCACGCCGCGGCTGGACCCGGTGACCACCCAGTTCTGGCTGGCCGGGTCGGTGACGAAGCACGAGATCACACCCTGGATTTGGACGCCGGGGGGGAGAAGGGGAGCGCGAGGGAGTGGTTGAAGGGGGCCCTGGGTTGAGAAGCACTGATAGCATGTGCAAGGTGGCCCCTTCCATGGCACCCCATGCAAGCATGCATGCAGGCGAATGCGCCATCGTTCGCACCACCCCCCACCTGCGCGGGGTCATAGGGCAGCGCCCAGGCGTGCTCCGCGGCGCGCAGGTCCCAGGCTGACAGGCCGCGCCGGGCGTGGGACTGGAGCACCGCCGCGTGGCCCCAGGGCGCCAGCGCCAGCGCCTCGCCCAGCGCCTCGCCCGAGCACTGCGGGGTCGACGTTGGAGAGGAGAGAATTGAACTGGCGCGGGGCGATTCCATGACTGTGCGTCGGGTGGCTGTGCATGGAGGCCAGGTAGGCGATCACGTTCCAGGGACTCCTGACATGGCCACTGATGCATGCCCAGGTCTCCTTCCCTATGACACGGTGTCCAGGGTATGGCTGGAGCCCCTCCCCGCTGAGACCCATTCTCCAAAGTTCCCTCCTTCCTCCCGCTGTTCCCCCCCCTCCACCTGGCGCTGGGCGGTGACCCCGGTGAAGCGCTCCCCGCCGCTGCGTGCCACGGTGTCCACGCGCCACAGGTGCACGCTGCCGTCGCTTGACCCTGTCACCACGGAGGACGAGTCCGGCAGGGTGGTCGCAGCATTGATCTTGCCACCTGGCGGGGTGAGAAAAGGGAGGAAGAGTGTCGTGCCCAGGATGCTCTTGCCAGCGCGGGGCGGGCGGGCGGCGAGCAGCCTACCTTGTGGCACCTTGCGGCCTGATGGAGGTCACAGAAACCCTGACAACGCCACACAAGTTACCATTTCCAAGGAAAGTTTCCATCCTTTCCACACCCTTCACAACCTTGACCGGAGTAGGTGAGGCGAGAGCGGAAGGAGACGTCTCGGTCCAGGCGCCGCCCGTCCCACACCTTTGTAGTGCTGTCCGAGGATGCGCTGACGAAGAAGAGGCCGCTGGAGGCCACAGCCAGCTGGTTCACGCCCCTGGGAACGGTATTTGTTTTTTGGGGGGGGTAGGGAGGGGGTATTATAGGGAGGGGAGGGGCAACATCTCGGCAATCGGAAGGAGAATACATGACAGGAGGCGGCCCGTACAGCACCACCACATGCAGCAATGGTGTTGCTCCAAGTCCCAAACTCTGCATGCATCATTCAACTACCCACCCCTGTCTGAGATCCTGTCTGATGCAGGCCTGGAACTCCACCCGCCACCCCAGCCAGTCACTTCGTTTGGCCCCCTCCAAACCACCAAAAACACAACCCCCGAAACTCACGCCTGGTGTTCGGCAAAGTGCGCGACCAGGGCGCCGCGCGGCGCCCAGGCCTCCATCTGGCTCGCGCTCTCCTCCACCGACAGCTCGGTGGTCAGCGCGGCCTGCATGGCGCCCTGGATGCCGCTGCTCTCGGCCGTGCCCGGCAGACCCATGGACCCCGAATCATCCAGGCCTGCGATTGCAGAAAGGGTGTGGGGGGGGGGGGCATCGCGGATGGCCGGGCGCATAGTCGTTGGTGGCGAGGAGGCATGAGAGGCATCGGGCCTTTGGGGCCCTGGTGCGGTGCATGATCGTCCCTCTGCCTCACAGCGCAGACCCTGTGATGTGATCGATCTTCGCCCCCGGTATTCGGCCTCTGCCCCCGCCACAAGACCCCATTCATCCTTTCCCAACCCCCCTTTCCTCCACCACTCACCATACATGGCGTTGCCGTAGGCCACCAGGGGCGACTGCGCGGCAGATGCGCTGCCCATGTGCAGCGCCGAGGCCAGCGGGTCGGAGATGCGCGGCACGCGCCGCGCGCGCGGGACCAGCAGCGACCCCGCGGCGGCGGCGCCGCGCGCGTGTGATCGCCCGCCGCCGCTGCCGCCCAGCACGAAGTGCCCGTTGCCGCCGGCGCTGTGCACGCTCTGCTCCAGCGCGGCGGAGAGGAGGGATGCGTCGGGGTGCAGGAACTGGGAGTCCAGCGCCAGGCAGTAGCTGGCTGCGGCGCCGGAGGGCAGCGGCAGCGACCCGGCCGAGCCGGAGAGCGGCTGCGGCGCGGGCAGGGATGCGCCCGCGTGCAGCGACGATGCTATGCTGGCCAGCAGGTCGCTGGCGGAGCTGGAACCCGGTGTCGCCCGGCCCGGCGCCGCGCCGAGGCCCTGGCGAGGCGCGCCTCCTCCTCTCGCCGGCTCCGTCAAGGAGCCGCTGCTCGCGCGGAGCGACGAGGCAGAGGGCGGGCGGCCGACGAGGGCCCGCGCCGGCGCCGCACCAGCGCCGGGGCGTGCGGCGTCCGGCACGCAGAGCGCGGTGTCCTCCCGCAGCGCGCGCGTCAGGGACGTGACATCCTATGTGGCGGCGGGCGGGCGGGTTGGGTGATTGTGAGGGTGGAACAGGCGTCCAAATGGACAGCCCGTCTGGTTGGCGATGCGGCGATGCTGCGCTGCATGGGGGGACTGAAGCACCCTCCCGGCCTGCGGCACAGCAGCAGCACCCTGTCGTCGCCCCCCGACACCAACAATGATGTCGTGAGGGCTAACCCCCCCCTCCCACCCACCCTGGCATCCAGGGGCTCGCATGCCAAGTAGGGCGCCATGGCCGGCACGAGCAGGGCGTGGGCCTCCGGTGGCGACAGCTGGCGCGCGGCGGCGGCCAGGAAGGCAACCCCCGCCGCGCGCGCCGCGGCGCCGGGGCCGCGCAGGCAGCCCTGCGCGCAGGCGCGCCGCGCGGTGGCCAGTAGCGCCCGGCGGCGCAGCAGGCCACGCTGCGTCAGCGCCGCCAGCGCCGAGAGCGCGTCGGTCGCGTCGCCCGGGTCGGCGCCGCCCGCCAGGCGCTCCAGAGGGGGGAGGAGGCAGCTCGCGACGGCCTCGGGCCCCAGCGCGGCCCCCAGCGCGGGCAGCGCGCGCAGCAGGGCCGAGCGCGTCGCGCGCGCACCGGCGTCGCCGCCGCCGCCGGCCAGCAGGGGCAGGAGCGGGGGCAGCAGCGCGTCGGCGGCCTCGCGGGGGCCCAACGCGGCGCACATCGGGCCCAGCGTGCGCAGCAGCGCGACGCGCGCCTCCGGCGCCCCCGAACCGGCGAGGACGCCCGCCGCCGCGTGGGCCAGGGCCTCGCGCAACGCGGCCGCGGCGGGTGCGGCGTCCTGGGGAGGGCCCGCCGCGCTTTCCAGCAGGCCCAGCGCCGCGAGGCCCAGGTCGGCCAGCACGCCGGCATGCTCCACCTTGGATTGGTGGGTTTGGAGGGAGGGAGAAAGGAGAGCGAGGGTTGGAGAAGTGTGGCGAGGGGGAGGGGTGCGAGGCACCCCTGACGGCCCATGCCGCACGCGGGGAGCAGGCATGGTCCTGGCACCCTTCCTCGATGACCCGCCACAACTCTGTTTCGGCGGGAGCACCGCCGTGAGCCCCTTCACCAACCCCAGACTGCCCAAAGCGGCTCACCCGACTGCCAAGAGAATCACGGCCGCCCCCCTTCCCCCTCTCCACCATCTACCTGGACTGCCGGCGCGGGGTCGCGGGGCAGCAACGACAGCGAGGGCAGGACGTACTCCAGCACGACGCTGGCGTCCCCCGCCGGAACGCGCCGCACCTCGGCCAGCAGCGCCACGATGCCGCGCAGGGCCGCGCCTTTGACCCCGGCGCCGTGCTCGGCGGCGGCCGACACCAGCGCGGGCAGCGCGCGCTGCAGGCGCACGTCGTCGTCGCCGCAGGCCGCCGCGGCCGAGCGCAGCGCGCACAGCGCGGTCAGGCGCGCGTCCTGCGCGCGCGCGCCGCGCAGCAGCGTGCACCACAGCACGCACAGCAGCGTCTGCGCGGGGTGGGCGGGGGCCGGCGCGGCCCCGGGCCACTGCTGGGCCGGTGGGCTCGGCGCGTCGCCGGGGGCCGGGCGGCGATGGCTCGCGCTGGCGCACTGGGAGGCTCCGGGCCCCGGGCCCCGCGCCTCGCTGCTTGCCGCGGCAGCCGCCACATCGCCTCCTTGTCTGCCCTCAGTATTCCCTGCGCTGCCGCCGTGCTCCAGCCGCCCCGCCACCCTCTGCACCTCCTCCAGCAGGGCCTTGGGGCCGGGGAGCGCACCACGGCCCGGCCTCTCTCCTTCTCCCTCCGAGCCAAAGTCGGGATCGGGGGGAAAGGGACCCCGACTCCCTGCATTTCCGGGCTGGGCCGGCGCAGGCACCGGCGCAGGGTCGTTTGGGTTGCTGCGGGAGGGCTTCAGGCCGCCCCGAGTCTGGTCGGGCAGGTCCCTGCCTGTAGAACAGGGTGTGTGGAGAGGCACAGGCCCAGCTCGCACTCGTGATGCTTTCCATGTGCGAATTGCCCAAAGAAAAGCCCCTCCCCGCGGCGGCCATGGCCCTGGCGATGGTACCTGGACACCCAAAGCATTGCCATCGACACCCCAATGCACCCTACACACAACCACAATCCCACCTCTTTCCCACCAACCCCACCTGCCAGCTGGGCATGGACCGCCGGCAGCTCGGCGCAGGCCAAGGCCACGCGCTCATCCGGCGGCGCGCGCAGCATGGACGCGAAGAAAGGGTGCACGACGTCGCCCATCCAGGCGGGGAAGGCGCGCCGGCCCAGCTCGCCGTCCAGGTAGGCCTGTGCCCCGGCCCTGGCGGCCGGGTCCCGCTGCAGCATGTGGGCCACCAGGTCCTGGACCCCGGGCGGCATCCTGTCCAGGCTGGGGCCGGGGTCGAACGACCCCGCCCGGTACGCCAGCAGCTGCGTTTTGTGCGTGGGGGGGGTGGGGGGGATGTCGTCGTGAGTGTATTCGGCGGTGAAAGAGGAACAAGGAGCCCAGTGGATATGGAGATGAGACCAGCCACTGAATAGGGACGAGTCATGAGGGCCAGGAAGGTTCGATCTAAAAAGATGGCCCGTAAGATGCCGGCTGGATCTCCTGAGCAGCGGGAACAGGGCCCTGTTCCTCCTGTAGAACACACCCCAGCCTCCACATTGCCCTCCCCACACCAGCCCACCCTGGAGTATGTGAAGAGGGCCTGGCCGTCCAGAAAGAGCTCGGCCAGCGTGCAGCCCAGGGAGAAGACGTCCATGGCAGGGGTGCAGGCGGGCGGGGTGGGCGGCAGCGGCCTGCCGTGGCCCACGTCCACAAATCGCTCGGGTGCGATGCACGCTGTGCGCCTGCCGTCCGTGTCGAAGAAGAGGGAGTAGTCGGCCTGTGCAGAGGAGTGAAAGGGTGAGGGGGTGGAATGTTGCGGTCGGGCGAGAGGAGAGCTCGCAGAAAGGAGGACGGATGCTCAGCATGTGCACCCGCGCTGTTTTCCCCTCGCCCTCGCTGCTCAGGAGTTGTCGATGCAGGCCCACCAATCACCCCTTTCACTCCCCCGGCGCGCACAGGGTCGTCAGCCGGGAGGTAGACCGGCTTATAGGGCGCGTGGTCTGCCAGGAACACCCAGTGCCAGGAGGTCAGCAGGAAGTTGGCGGATTTGATGTCGCCGTGGCACACACCCGCGGCGTGGGACTGGGCCACGGCCTGGATCAGCTGGCGAGCTATCCAGAGCTGCAATGTATAGGCACTGGGGGAAATAAGATGCTGCCAGGGGTTCCTGCATCCATGTGTTTCAGCTGAAGGAGGGTTCAGCTGATAACACCTAATCCTGCAGGCCATGGCCCCTGGCTGTGCCTCGCACCTTCTCGATGGCCGTGAGGAAGGGGCGGGTGGAGATGCGCTGCGCCAGGTTGGCAAAGAGGTACTGGCGGACGAGGAAGACGGACCTGTCGGACTCGTAGATGCGCTGCATCGGCAGCACATGCGGGTAGTCGATGCTCAGGAAGGCGGTACTGGGGCAGGAGCGAGGGATGTGGGGAGGGTGGTTGAAGCTGCCGCATGCACGGCAGCACCCCTGACCCGGCACTGCATGCCCAGAGCCCTGTCCTGCACCAGTAGCTCAGTGCCCTCTCCCAAGAGCCTGCTGGGCGCAGGGCGGCAGCCTGCGCACCGGATGCTCGCAAGTCGCTCCTCGTACATGCGCACCAGCGTCGCCTCAGACTCTTTGGGGTACACCTGGGAGGGGTGGGGGCCAGGAGCGGTGGAGGCAACGCCTCCCTTTCTCCAGCCGATGAGCGGGCTTCCCGTGCCGTACCACCCTCACCTTTGCAACCACCGACTGGCCATCATCTGTGAGACACAGAGAGCTTTTCAAGAAGCGCCCTCCCCCTGTGAGATTAGTTTTGCAGGAAACATCGGTTAAATCAAACATGCGCTGACTTGGACGGCGTCGCCTGGGGCCCCCGGCGAGCACAGCCACATCCCACCTAGGGTGTCCTTGTAGGTGACTCCTGGCAACTCTCCCAGAGCCTCTGCTTGACTGAAACGGGCCGTCGCGCCGCTCTGGGAATTTCCCATCTCTTCTTTTTAATTCAACATAGTAAGCACGAGTCCTTGCTCTCGGCGATGGCCCGTCTCCAGCTCAGCAGGCAGGCGACGGAAGTGATCCTGGCTATGATGCATCAAGCAGGCCGCAGCCGACAGCATATAAACGGACTAAGAGTCGTTACTAGAGCACATAGACGAGCTCCCACCGGATTGCTTGCATTGCATGGGATCTAGATGCCTCCTCAGGTGCATCTGCTGATGATGCTGTCGAGAGGGGGGGGGTCGAGGAGCTGGGGGAGCAGGCGCAGCATGAACATGACGGGGGCCCGGATGTTGAAACCTGAAAGCTGTTGGAGACATGGACACTCTCGTACAGCCGCGATCCATCCTGACGTTTTGCTGCCCCCTTTACGCATTTGATTGGAAGCCAAACACACTTACTTATCACAATGACGGAACAGATTACGAGCACTGAGCGGCATGACGCGGTTAGCGGAACTGAGGAGATGCTGCTCCACAAGACGTCCGCTGACCTGGCTTTGGGGTCTGTGCAGAAGACCAGCCCCTCTGAGCCTCAAAAACAGGAGTGGCAGGTGCGATGAGACCACTGCGTGGGGCATGGAGACCGCCTGGCGCCCAACCGCTCACCCCCTCACCGACCACCACTACCGTAGATCAAGGCGGGAGTGCCAGGGGAGCCTGCCAAGGTGTGCCGTGGATGCCAAATCCTGTCGACAGCGCCTCATGAACATGTGTGCATCGCTTTCCCCGGTTCCGGGCCCCCGGCCTCAACCGCTACCCCTCCCACCATGCAGGAGGACCCGGCTGTGGACGTCAGCCCTGCAGTCGAGGCCTCCACCGGCGGCCAGTCGCTGAAGGAGCAGGTGGACTCCCTGGAAACGGTGCTGATGCAGCACACCCAGGCCCTGCAGATGGTTGCCGAGCTGCTGGTCAATGTCCAGGTCTGTGGTTGGCATGGAGGCTGCCCTTCTGTTGCACGACGGTGTGGATGTGTACATGGGTCAGCTTCATTCTGGATCAGGATGACAAGCCGTCTTCCCTTTCATCACGACCAGGCCCAGGCCGCAGCAGATCGCATCCGCGCGGCTCAGCAGTATGTGAAGCTGACCGAGGAGCTCAAAGCTGCCCCCAGGTGTGTTGGGCGCTGCCCAGTCAGGGGCCGTGGGTGCCAAGAACAGATGATGGTGCGACAAACGGCAATGGACCAGTGCTCCTCGCATCCTCGCTCCACCCAGCGATCACAGCGGCGTCGCGCAATCTCTCACTCACTGTGCCTTCCCCATCCACACCCTCCATCCCAGCAGCACCAAGACGGCGCTGGGCTGGATCGTCGCGATGCTCGTCGCGGTGCTCAGCTTCGTCCTCATGCGCGTGCCTGGGGTGTTATAGCCCACACGGCCCCCCTACTTGTGCTTGGACATGCCTGACTCGGCCACGCCACCGTATACTTCTCGTGCTCCCCCCTCCCCCACACCTCACCTTCCCCTTTCTGACAACCATGCCTAGGGCCGGTGTTTCGCTGGACCATCAACATACCTGGTGTCCTGCAAAGGAACCCCTAACTGTCGTGTAGTGTTTTGAACCTGCCACATAGGGCCGCAAGCACAGGGGTGGGACGGCGGGGGGCCCAGGGGCACGACCCTGGAGCCCCTGCATCATGTCAAGGACGGGAGGGAGGGGAAGATGGAGGTGTTCTGGGCCTTGATATGCCGCGCGATCCACTGCAGCCCCTCCTTGAGGCCCTCACCGGACACCGCGCAGCTGGCCTGGGCGTGAGGGATGAAAGGGGGGGGGGGAAGGGGGGGGGGGGGACAAGCTGTACTTTTTCTCCTGCTGTCAGACAACAAGTCAAAAATAGTCCGATCAGCACACCCCATTCCCTCGGCCACAGGAGCGCACACTTGTTTGTGATTCACCTCTGCATCCAGCTTTGCTCCTTCCCCAGGCAGCAGGTTCCCTTTGCACCGTCTATCTAACCCCCCTCAATGCCCCTTTCCCACCATCCCAAACACACAAAAAACAACGACCACCACCAAACCCCAGCGCACCTTGAAGCCGTCAAAGGTGAGGGTGGGGATGGCCTCGGGGTCGCCGCCCGAGTCCTTGGCGTAGGTGCTGTCGGGGTGAAGGGCGGCCTGGGTGACGCGGGCATTCACCGAGTCCGGGGAGGAGTAGACGCCCTTCATCTCGTTGAACACCACGCCCTTGAGCGTCAAGGGCTCGGCCTCGCCCTCCAGCTCGTAGTGCCAGCCCTCTTGCGCGAAGATTTGGGGGTCGCTCACGCAGTTGGGGTGCAGCACCGAGTCCAGGTAGACGTCCACCAGGTTGTAGAAGTCGCGCAGGTTGGCGGAGGCCACAGGGTAGCAGGTGCGGTCAGGGTAGGTGAAGGCGTTGAGGAAAGTGTTCAGGGAGCCCTTCATCAGCTCCACAAACGGCTCCTTGATGGGGTACTTGTCCGACCCGCACAGCACCGAGTGCTCCAGAATGTGGGGCGTGCCCTTGGAGTCATCCACGGGGGTGCGGAAGGTCGCGCCAAAGGTCTTGTTCTCGTCCTTGTTGATTACAGACATCAGCTGCGCGCCTGGGAGGGCGGCGATGTGGAGAGTGTGGGTAGGTGCTGAAGTGGGCAGGTCACGGAATGCCTCCACGGCTTGGGGTCCCTTTGTATGCAGCAAATGGCTTTGTGGATCAAATGGTATAGACCAAGGGAAGCAAGGGAGGGGGAGGGTTGAGAGCAGGAGACGGAAGCTTCCACGGCCACCAGCCCACCTTCTCTGCAGCTGCCCACCTGCACATGCCAGTTGTGGTCTTTGATGCTCACGAGGTCCAGCGTCTCACTCAGCTCCTGAACCGACATAGCCTCCGGCAAGTCCTGCACATGGTAGCGTTTGCGGTGGGGTGCATGTTCATGCTAGTGTCTGTGTGGGGTGGTGGGGGGGGTGTTAAGTCAATTCTTTGCACTCAGACCACAATGTGGCAGGACGGCGGCGCATGGGTCGTCCCCACCCGGCGACCACCATCTTCTCATCCCCCCGCCGCCCCTCGCCTGCTTGTTGGCAAAGACCAGGATGCATGCCCCTGCCAGCTGGGGGCTGGCCAGGATGTTTGCCAGCTCCTGGCGGGCGATGCCCATGCGGGCGCGGTCAGTGGAGTCAATCACGACGATCACGGCGTCCGTGCTGGCGTAGTAAGCCGCCCAGCTGAGGCGCAGCGAGACCTGGCCGCCCAGATCCCACACCTGGAGGTTGAGGGTGTAGTGGAGGGTTTTTTAGGGGCAAGGATGATGTGGTGACGAGGGTGGCGTGTCAGGGGCGGGCGCCGCGGGAAGTTGAGCTGGCCTTTCCTTGCAGACATCCACACATGCTCGACTGCTCATCGTTGCCACATCATGCAGGTACATGTCTGGAATGCAGTCTCACATTGTAAAAAAATCCCAAACTGTCATCACCTCAAAGTTCAGGGCGTCGACCTTGACCTGCTCCACCTGTGATTTGGGTTGGAAAGAGGGTGAAGTGTACCATGGCAGGCATCCACTGAGCGCGATCACCTCGCATCAGATACGGCAGACGCACAGTGTACATGTAGCTTGGACCACTCCTCAAAGCCTTGGCATGCCGCGACTGGTCATTCGCGCTCCGCATGTGCCCCCCCCTGGCACTCACGTTGCTCCCTATGGTTGGCTGGGTTTTCACCGTCTCGCCCATGTGCAGGTGGTACAGGGTGGTCGTTTTTCCTGCATTGTCCAGCCCCACCTGCCGAGGATCATGGTGGGACGGATCTGCCAGGGACTGGGAGCGTAACGGCCTGCTGGCATGCGACCTTGAGGGGAAACCCCCCCTGCACACAGTATCCACGCACCATGACGATCTTGTAGTCTCCTGACCCGAAAAGCTGCCTCCAGAGGCCAGAGACAGCCTGGCCCATCTTATAATAGTGGTCAGTGTCTGTCTACATATCCCTACCGCGATCTGGAAGCGTGAACTGAGCGAAGAACGTGTGTTTGAGGGCTGTGGTCACTCAGAGGGAGGGCTGCCTGGAGAGGACCCACATCGGCAACAAATACACGTGAGGAGTATCTCAGTGTATTATTTGTTACCCGCAAAATTTCTCTGGGATCTCTCATGGAGGATACGTGCGATTGGTGCGTTCCGAACCGATGCCATCGTTCGCGACATGGTCGACATGGTCGAGCGCGCGCTGTGTTCAACTTCCTCCGAACCCACACACCACCCGGCATGGAGGATATTACCCGCTCCTCGGGGTGCTAGTGGGATTGACCAGATAGCAATACATGCGTGCGCTTGAACCGGTTACAAAAGGGCCTAGGAGAGCACATAGAGGCCGCTGCTATTTTCAGAACCACAGGAGGGGCCCCCATACGAGCCTGTACCTGTTGCCCTTGCCCATCCGCTGCCTCCATGTCAATGCCGGATGACGCCGGGACGGGGGATGAGGGCCCCTTGTCCTCGACGTCCAAGTTTTTTCGAAACCATGCGCCGTTCACAGCCCGCATCAAGAAAATGATGCAGTCGGACGAGGACGTGGGCAAGGTGGCCAAGGCCAGCCCCATCCTCATCTGTGAGCGAGGGCGATGGGTATTTGGCCTGAGGAGGGAAGTTTGGGTGTCGCAGTTAGCGCACAAGGATTTGACGAGGAGGCGCTCACAGCAAGCCCAATGCACAACCCCATGCAGCCAAGGCCCTGGACGATTTCCTGAGCAAGTTGCTGGAGGGGTCCATTGCCGTAGCACAGCAGCACAATGCCAAGATCCTCAATAGCTCCCACATGTGAGTGGTGGGAGCTGTGTCACCCTCCCCCCATGCTTGTCTAGGGGAGACCACTGCTCTGGTACCTCATCTCACGAGGCCCTGGGAGCCTCTTCTGACTAACTCCCGCCCAGTCGTTCCTGCACCATTTCCACAACCTCCACCTCTGCACAATCCACCCTGAGTTTCCAGCACAGTCACCACCAAAGTTCTCCCACCATTGCCTGCAGCAAGGCCCACGTCCAGTCGGATCCCTTGCTGGACTTTTGCCGAGAGGCCGTGGCCGAGGTCCCAGACCTCCCGCCCGTCACCGACGAGGTGGAGGCAGCGACGCCGCGCGCCAAGAAGCGAGCAAAGTGCGGACGTATGGGGTGATGGGGCATGGTCGGGGTTTCTCTGGAATGGATCTCAACACTGTACAGGCAGCGCTCCCACCAGACCCCCCGTATCTCCCCCTCCCCAGGCCTGCAGCGAAGGAGGAGGGCCGCACCGCCGGCCCGGCAAAGCCTCGCGCCCCACGACAGAAGAAGCCTGCATCAGGCGCGGGGCAGGCCGCCGTCCTGGCCGGCGAGGCTGGTGCCCCGGGCACCACTGGAGGAGGGGATGAGGCGCCCGGGCTGCAACAGGCAGCCGCCACTGGGCCGGAGCAGGAGGCTGCATCCCTGCCAGCTCACGACGGCGGGGATACAGTGGAGCAGGCCCCTTTGGTCGTAGGAGAGGGTACGGAGCGAGGGAGCTCCCACCCGGCGCAAGGGACAGGGGCTGATCGGGGGCCAGCCTCTGCGGCTGCAGAGTCCCTGGCGGGGCCCGCTGGGACGGCCCTGCAGGACCCCGAGCCAACGGAGGATGACTACGACGAGGACGACTACGACGAGGAGTGATGGGCCGGCGGAGGGGTGTGCTCGCTGCGCCTGACGGCACCTTGCATTCCCTCCTCCTGTGACACCCCACCACTGGCACTTTACCCTGTGCGCCTGGGGCCCTTGGCCACTTATTTAATGAATGCAGCCCCGGCAGAGTGTCGGGAAATACACAGGGTGGTCTCACAAAGAGGTGTGGGGCACACAGCGATGTCGCATGTGCACATGCAACATCGCAGGGACATCGATACATCGTCCCCCCTCCTTCAGTGGTCGGCGCTGTTGCGCGGCGTGCGCTGCTCGAAGAGCGGGATGCCGTCCCCCGCCAGGCTCACCACGCCGGGCCCCGGCCGCGCCGGCTCCACGTGGTGCCACAGCACGCCCAGCGCGACGGCGGCCAGCAGCAGCTGCAGGAGCGCAGGCAGGCGCAGGGCGGCGGAGGCTGGCCCCGCGCCCGCGCCCAGCTGCAGGAAGGTGGCCTTCTCCTGCAGCCCCACCGCCGCCGCCGCCAGGCCCAGGCCGAGGATGGCGCGGCCGAGGAAGGTGTGCACCGGGCCCAATGTCACCCGCGCGGGGTGGGAGAGCTTGGGCCAGGCGTATGCCCACAGGCCCAGCGCCACCTTGGATTGAGTTTGGGGAGGGGCAGAGGTCGGATGGTATGGTGGAGGGGAGAGCCTCTCGCGAGCAGGAATGCCACTGCGTACCACACGCATGTCCAATGGGCTGCCGGCTCCCCTCCCAAGAATGGGAATACATGAAGGACAGGGGGATGGTAACATCAGCCCCGTCACGCCACGCACATGACCCCACCCAGCAGGAACGCCCCCTCAACACACACAACCTCTCACCTGGAATGCAAAGAGGGCGAGCACCAAGCCTCCCAGGAAGGAGTGGGCAGAGTAAAAGTTGGGGATGGGCTGCGGCAGCTTGAGGGTGTGGGACCTGACGGCCGCCGTCAGACCGAGCAGCGCCAGCGCCAGCGCGCAGATCTGCAGGCTGATGTGGTAGACCTTCCTGGCCGGCCTGGAGTCCAGTGTGGGGGCAGGGGAGCGGTACGCCAGCAGGGCCTCGCCCATGAGCACCGGGAAGGCCAGCAGCATGAGCAGGGGGTGCCAGTTGAAGATGGGACCCGTGTCATTCGCGCCCTCACCCAGGTCCCGCGGGGTCGTGCCCACACCTCCCAGGGGGCCAAAGACCCACCACACCGCGAGGATCAAGATGCCCGCCTGGCAGAGCCGGGTGGTGACTGTGGCGGGGGCCCGGAGCAGGCGCCCCAAACCCCGGCCTGCATCCGACTGGCTGGACATGCTCGGACACTGGAGTATCACATATTCCTTGCTTACTGGAGTGTATGTGTGGGGGTCATTGGATGAAGAGTGGGACCGGCGGCTCGCGCTTTGGACTTGGTTCCCATGAATTGCGATCAAACATGCATGGCAGATGTGGCACTGAGGAGGAGTGCTGCAGATCGCGCCTCGCGCGCATTCGAGGTATGGGTGACCTACAATCGAGACGATCTAATCTCACGAAGGGGTGTCCGCAACTCTACTCAATTGAACCACGGCGTTTGCTCTGTGTGCGATAAGAGGCTGCTGAACAGTCGCCAGGGTGCTGAGTATCCGCAGTGATCGCTTTGCGTAAACCAGCCTTCATCACTGCTGCAAGCCGTGTGATCAGCCCCAGCCGGTGCGCTTGTGGGTGTAATATTGCAGGAGCGGAGTACCTGGTAATCAGCTGTGCTCTGTGCTGTCACCTGCTTGGACTGAGAGTGTGGAACGCACCACTTTATTTGGGTAGCCCGCACCCTGCCCATGCCCATCCGGAGCGCTGCGGCACATTGCGATTCAGTATCCAGCATACAATTCCTTGATCCAGATCCAGCATCGCGTTCAGCGCTGGGTAGCAGGACGCCGGAATGGCGCGCTACGACCGTGCGATCACCGTCTTCAGCCCCGATGGGCACCTTTTCCAAGTAAGGGAGCCAGGGAGATGTTGTATTTATTGACCTGCTGCAAGCATTTCGTATGTGTCCCGAGGGTGCGGGGCTACGCAGGCAGAGGGGCTGTGTGATGTAGCCGCCTTGGCCAAGATACGACAGTGCCTTGACAGTGCCTAGGCCGAGCGGCGTCCCACCTTTCCCCACCCCAAACCAACATCACAGGTGGAGTATGCCCTGGAGGCCGTGAGGAAGGGGGCCTTGGCCGTGGGCGTGCGCGGCACCGACACCATCGTGCTGGGCGTGGAGAAGAAGGCGGTGGCCAAGCTGCAGGTGTCGCAGACGGTGCGCAAAATCGCGCAGATCGACGACCACATCTGCCTGGCTTTTGCGGGGCTGACCGCCGACGCGCGCGTGCTCATCAACAAGGCCCGCACCGAGGCCCAGAGTCACAGGTGCCGCGGTTACTTGTGTGGTGGGAAGTTGGAGGGGTCCAAGGATCGGATAGGGCGAAGTGGGGGGACGGTCATGGTTGAGTCCAAGAGGACCGGCCCCCGTCGGCTGTGTTCCCCGAGGGCGAATCACCCACGATCGCGTTGCATTCTCTCCGCTTCCCAACGCACTCCTCAATCCATGTCACCTGCATCCCCATCCCATTCAACCCCCTTCACCCCACCCCCCCCACTCACACACACACACACAGGCTGACCCTGGACGAGCCGGCCAGCGTGGAGCACATGACACGGCACATTGCGGCCACCCAGCAAAAGTACACGCAGAGCGGGGGCGTACGCCCCTTCGGCATCAGCACCCTGATCGTGGGGTTTGATGGCGCGGGGCGCCCCGCGCTGTACCAGACCGACCCCTCGGGCACCTACTCCGCCTGGAAGGCCAACGCCATTGGCCGCAACTCCAAGACCGTGCGTGAGTACCTGGAGAAGAACTACGAGGCGGGGGGCCCGCGCGACACGCTCAAGCTCGCGCTGCGCGCGCTGACCGAGGTCGTGGACGCCAGCTCCAAGAACGTGGAGATGGCGGTGGTGGAGGCAGGCGCGGGCCTCCGCTTCCTCGCCGACGCCGAGCTAGACGAGCTGGTGGCGGAGCTGGAGGCGGAGAAGGCGGCCGCCGCGGCGGCGCGGGGCGGCGCGGCGCGGGACGCCCAGCCGCCCGCGTCCTGAAGGGTGTGGAGCACCGAATGCATGTGCCGTAGTGTTGAGGAAGGAGGGCAGGTGTTACCTTGTCCGGGGCAGGGGGAGGTACATGTGCGCGGGGGAGGCGAGGGCGCAGAGGGCCATACAGCGTACAAGGAGGGGGAGGCGGCATCAGGGTATGAGCAGGGGCACGAGGGTGGGGGGGGGGGGGGTGTGGTTGACGCAGGGGAGAATCAAGGCTTCAATGCGGCAGCATGGCCGGGCGTCAGACGCCCACGACATCAGGACCGGTCCGGGGTCTGGCCGCCGCCGGCCGCCGCGGCCACGACGGCCAGCTCCTCCTCGGCGCTACGGGGGGCGGGCACCGGGGCCACCACCCCGCCGGCCCCTGCCCCGGGCATGGGGATCTGGAACCGTGACTCGTCGGCGCGCACCCACAGCCCCGCTGCATCGATGCAGGGGGCAGAGGGGGGGTGGGGGGGCGCGAACGCTGTTGCCACTCGTGCATTCATGGCTGTGCAGTGGGGAGCGACCTGGCAGCGGTGCCCTGATCAGGGCCAGGGGGTTGCATGAGCATCAGGCTGCGATCCCTGCGTTGGTGACCTCCGTTTCAGTCAATGCTTCCCCCCCCGCCCGCCCCAACCACACACACACGCACGCACACACCTGACTCGGCGAGCCACTGCGGGGTGACCACCTGCAGCCCCCTGTCCCGGCCCCACACCGCCTTCTGTGTCCAGTCCGGGGCCATCACATGGGTCACCTGTGGCCCGGGGCTCAGCGTGCAGGTCGCGCCGCAGGCCGTCGCCAGGCGCCACAGGGGGTGCGCATCCGGGGCGGGGCTGGTCAAGGGGACGATGCGGCTGAGCAGGAGGCCCACGCCTGCGAGCACCCCGCGCCGGCGGGCGGCCACAAGTGGGCGCACGTCTGCGCTCCTCCCAGCTGCCGGTGGGTTGAAGGCCGGGGGGGGGGAGGGGTCCGTCCCACAGGGCTTCCCACACTCGGGCTTTTCGACCGTCCTTGCGCATTCACCGCCCTGCCCTCCCCTCCAGCCCAACATGTTGCACCACGGCACCTACCAGCCAGATCGTCAAAGAATGTGGCATGGATGGATCGAAGCGTGCGCAGCAGGGCCGGGAACGGACCCGCTTCAGGGTCCTCATCCCCTCCTCTCTCCATCCAGGAAGTGCGCCTGGTGGGCACCAGTGGTCGCGAGGTGGGTCGACAGGTATGGTCCGGATGCCACCACGCATGGCAGAGCCCCGGCGCTGTTTCCAAGGAAAGCAGGGACCCCTGGCAGGGGCTCGTGCAGAGAGCCCGTCGGCTTGTGTGCTGCATCGAACCCATGGCCCGCTGGTCCCTTTGCGCCACAGCCATCCTGTCCCTACCCCGCAACCCCGCCGACCCCGCCACTTGAAACCCCAACCTCCTCCTCCACACCCCAGACTCACGGCATGCCGAAGCGCTCGGCGCAGGCGCGGAAGTAGATGTAGCGGGCGATGGGCAGCAGGTTGCCGCCGTGGCGCGGCCAGACCGCCTCGGTGTCGTCCAGGATCAGGACGTGCTCGGGGGAGCCCAGCACGACGTCCAGGTCCTTGACCATGCGCTGCGTGCTGTCTGGCTGTGACAGGTGGGAAGCGAGGCGGGAGTGTGTGGTGGTGGGAGTCCATGCGCTGAGTCAGGGAGCGGCGTGGCTAGCGGTTTGAGGAGGGCCTGAGCCCTACGGCAAGTACAGTCCCCTGTCCGAGTCACAACATAAACAAACATACTCTGTGGAGGTGTGGGCAAGACGCTGAAAAGACATACACTTCCCCCACAGCTCTCCCCCCCTCCCCCTTTCGCGCTGCCTCACGGCGGAGATGATGCGGCCGGAGAACAGCCGTCCCTCCGGGTCAAGCACGGCCGCCATGGCCCGCGCGTACGCGCGGTCGCCCATGGTGTAGATGTGCAGCTCGCAGATGGTGTGTGCCTGCTCCAGGAAAGCGCGCACGCCGGGGCGCAGCCGGGTCCAGGTCTGCAGCGCGGGCAGGGCGACGAGGTTGGGCGGGGGCCCCGCGTCCCCGGCGGCCGCCTCGCGCTGCAGGGCCGCTGCCTCTGCAGGCACCGGTCCAGGAAGTGGTGGTAGGAGGGAGGCAACAAGGTGACCCTTCTCCTAAAACACGGAGAGTGAGCGGAGCATGCCAGGCACCGTGGTGGCGCGGCCATCCAAGACCAGGCGCAGCCCGGCGCATACGCAGCGCAGCACTGCAGTTGCGCCACTGGCGCCAGAGAAGTAGGGTACACAGCGCCCATCTTCTCCAGCCCGGCCCCACCTGCAATCGCGCCAAGCAGAGTTGCGCTCCTCCCCCCCAAACACACACCTTCTGGTCCCCTCCCCTCCCTACTCACCGCCCTCGGTGAGGTCGATGAAGCGCGTGGAGTTGAGCAGCGTGTGGTCCAGGTCCAGGACCAGGGTGAGTTTGCGCTGCGCGGCTGCGTGCTCGGCCGCGCCACGGCGCAGGCGCGCCGCCTCGCGCTGGCTGACCTCCAGGCCGGCATGGATGTAGCGCAGCGCCACGCCCGCCCCCTCCTCGCCCTCGGGGCGTAGCCCGCCGCAGCGGATGCACAGGCCGCCCATGTAGCCGGGGTGCGGGGGGCAGATGGGCGACGGGGCCTGGGCATCTGCGATCGAGGTGGAGGGGCATGGGAAGAGGGGTGTGTAGGCGGAGGAGCCTGGTAGCAGCAGCAGCCATGAATCCGAGGACCACGGTCCACCATCGCACCGGCGCGCGGGGACTGGCCCGTGAATTGCCGCTTGGCGGGCGGCGACCTGGATCGGGAGGCTGGGGAGGCATGCTGAATATCCATGCCGGCAAGCGCATACGCCAGCCGAGCGCCCATGGAACGAGCCACCCGCCCCGACGCACCCTGCCTCCTCCTCGCTAAGACTGGATGCTGGACGCTCCAGCTCTTGCCTCAGCAAAGCCTCTAGATCATCCTCTTCGCTGTCTTCTGCCATTGCCCCCGCTGCTTGATTCCCCGCGTTGGACTGGATCACAGTGGCTAGTGAGCGAAAGGCAAGCAAGCGCAGGTGCGACGAGTTCACATGTAATTTGCAAGCTCAGTAACAAGTGGTTTATGACAAGAATAAGATGGAGCGATGTCGCGATGTTGAAATCTTCGGCGATGGTGTGTGTGGAGGTCTCATCAGGACCGAGTCCTTGAAAGATTTTACAGGCTGGGGTGCGGCAGATAAACAGTCGATCTATTGAGTATCGAAGCGTTGCATGCTCATTCTGGAGCTCTCAGTATTCGATAACGCACTCATGGAACCGAGTACGGGCATGTCGGGAGACCCTGCTCACGGCTAGGTTCTGTCGAATACTCTTGACCGGATGCCCATCGGGCATGGTCCCAGTCATAGCACTCATGCCCGCTCTCCATACTTTGTTGAGGGTTTCGCAGGACGTCATCATCCGTGTACGTACGCTGTTCCTCCCTTGCCCTCATACTGGGATACAGATACGATTTTTGCCCGGCTTCAGGTGCCTCCGCAGAACGCGCAGGAAGGTTGCGGCAACATAGGATAAAAGCAGCGCAAGGTGCGCAGCACCCGCCACACAAACCATAACTGCTTGAAAGCCCTCCCTTCCCGGAAGTAGACTCGTAACTCCGATCGACAGCATTGAGACATGGCGGTGCAGAATCCTACCACCCTCCGGAACTCCAACCCTTGGGAGAATAATGCAAGGTTCAAGCCGCTGGAGTTCAGTGTACTCATGCAGAATGCTGAGTGGGAGGACCGGCAGGAGAAATGGGAGCGCCTTGCCCGGAACGACAAATGGGATGAGGTCACCAAAGAGTTCCGCAAGCTGGTGCAGCCCGTCCTCAACGAAATCCGACTGCGCAAGCCTGTGAGCGATCTCCGGTCCCTCAACAGAGATCCTCTGCCAAAGTCAGCTGGGCCAACATCAGAAACAATTAATTGGGTCGATCTCGTTCTCTCCGGTACGGGGCTGGTGGGTGGGTGTTTGGTGTATGTTTTGAGTTTGTCCCCGGGGATTGCCATGCCGTCAGATACGACTTCCCCCAGCTCCCGACATCCGGCTCACCAGCAAGGGCGTGACGCATGGGCAGTGGTACCCACTGCAGATGACAAAATCCAGCACCCTAACACCATTGATAGCCTCAGACTCATACTGACTCGTATGCACTACTCACAGGTGGAGGCGTTTTGGGCTATGCTCACGTGGGCTATGTCCTTGCGCTGGAGGATGCAGGTCTCCGGTTCAGGTATGGGGACTGCGACAGGCGTCAGCATAATGTCATGACATCTCCTCCCGCACCCCTCCGTGAAGCATAACCCCAAAGAACAACGGATCGACTCAGCTCACGTGTGGTGGACCTGGGTGACCCTAGTATCACTTTCTTTACAGGGCCATTGGGGGTGCTTCTGCCGGAGCGGTTGCAGCCTTTATCATGGGCGCTGTGCGCAAAAGTCCAGATGCCCCAGTGGCAGAGGACCTGCTTCGTCTAATGGTGGAGATGCCCACCTCCACCTTTGACGACGGGGGTAAGGCGGAGCGGGGCCTGTTGTCCGCCATCACCAGCGTCCTCGAGAAGGATATTTCGACCCTTGATTTCTTCAGCCTCCCTCTGTTTCCCCTTGCGGTGGTAAGACTATGTTTCTTGGCCTTCAGAAATGTTCTGCATCATAGTTTGTGTGGGGAAGGGCCATGCCTGCCCGTATGGGGTGTGAAAATTTGCACATGCTCGGGATTTCAAAGACTCTGACAGAGGCTCATACCAGTGGCGTGCCTCGTCTCTTTTCCCACAACAGATCAGTGCTCTGAAGAACAGCGGCCTGCATCCCGGCAAGATTTTCGAGGACTGGCTGAAGAACCTCATGGAAACATATGGAGCTGGCACACTGAGCGATCTCAAGGCCAAGTGTGACCTCAGCAAGATAAACTGGCTCAAGGTACATGATGTGCTCAGATTACACTGCGGGGCCGAATGTCTGCCTCTACTAGCAGCCGGCAAGACCTGATGCTTTTCTGAGTATGGGCCTGCAACTGGGAAGCTCCCATCACCTTTTTCTGCAAGCCTGTACCCTGATCATCCTATCACCCTGTCAGGCCGAGGATGGAAGGCAGCCGAAGGATGTGGAGGGCTTGGTCTGTTGTGTGGCCTCCGACATCACCACCTCTACCAAGGCTGTGCTGAGCTGGGAGAGGCCTGTGAACTACGACCAGCCTCCCATCACACACACGGAGCTTTACATGGCGAACCCTGGTGCGATGAAGCGAGGATTGGCGTGACCTGTGGGCTGAGGGGCAGCTGCGTATTGGACAGCTCAGAGAGCATGGGAAACACCGAGACATTCGGAGCGCTGCACACTGCCCCCCCTGCATCTTTCCCTCCCTCCACGAGATGTTGACGCCCTTGGCATTCCCTCCATGCAGATGGAGAGAACCCGGGGCACTGCGTCCGCGCCAGCATGGCCGTCCCCTTCTTCTTCCACCCAAAGAAGTTCCCCGCACAGCCGGGGGAGAAGATTCCATACGCCGGGCAGCGGGCCGCCAGCCTGCCAAACACAAAGTGGAAGGAGATTGGGTACGAGGACTACATCCCAGAGCAGGTGAAGTTTTGGAGCATCTGGGAATGCGCGGAGCATCAAGGGCAGTGTGCAGGGGAGAGAGTGTGGGAACAGTATGGGGCTGTTGCAGCGCCACCCCTCGCAAGATTCGGGCAGGTCTGTGACCTGCCATTGCACGCATGTAGGCTCATTGCCAAGGCTCCCACCTGCCCACCTGCCAATGCCGGTGAGAGCCCATGCATCGTCCTGTTCCTCTCAGCCCAGCCCTCCATCCCTACTGCCCTGCAAGCTATGTCCAGGACTTCCTCCTCCCCTCCCGCCGCACAGGTCACGCTCGTGGATGGCGGCTTCCTGTCCAATCACCCGGTCGACCTGTTCCATGTCCCACGCGAGAAGGTCGTGTGGTGCCCCACCTTCTGCGTCAACCTGTCCCCACCCCGCACTGCTCGCCGTACTGGGAATCTCATCGAGACAACCGCGGCGCTCCTTTCCACCGGCATCCAGACACGCGACTTTGAGTTTGTCGCCAAGAACAAAGTGGGGCCTTGGGGAAGGAGGGGGGGGTAGGGGACTTGCCCCGATACACTATAGGCTTGGTCATTGGTGTGTGCAGCAAGTGGGCATGTGATCCCTCTTCATGCCGTCCACCAACAACCACTCGGCAGGAGTACAAACTTCTCACTGCCAGTGTGCACACTGGTGGAATTTCGGCCCTCAACTTTGACGTCAGCCCCGTTGGAAAGTTTGTGCTGTTTTACAATGGGGTGGTGGCGGCCTATGACTTCCTTGTCGGAGGGGACGGCAGCAAAGGACCGTTCGACTGGGAGGTGTACAAATCCATGAGGAACAGCGCGGCAAACTGATGGAGCTGTGGCAGATCCTAGCACTCTCAGGAGGCGCTGTAAGTGCAGGAGCGAGGCCGGGGGAGCAGGATACTGAAGGACATCTCACCTTTTTGTGGGAAGGGCCAGTGTGAGCCCCAGACGCAGGGGACCACCAGACATGGCCATGTGTTGATCCTTGTCTACTACTACAACCCTCTGATGGGTTGAAGTGTGTGCTTTGGACGAGTTGTGTCTGATTCAATCTTCGTCTGGAATGGTCCTGGCCCCCATTATTTGCACGTGTTAAAAATCCCAACCACCGCGCATGCACCAGAACTGGACCAACTCTACCGGTCTCACTGCACTATCCCCTGACTGCCTTGTGCCTACACCCACACCTGTCGGACATTAAAGTGGAGGTATGTATACTAGTTTTTTTATTGAACATCCAAGTGGAAAATGTTATTAGATGTCAGATCAGCATTTTGTCAACGTGGAAGATTCTGAAGTGAGAGTCACGTGGGTGGGAAGGGTCAATCTTGGGGGGTCTCGCAGGAATCCGGGCAGCTTCATGCAGGTCCAACGTGAGGGGCAGAGAATCCAGCCCAAGTACCATCGCATTGCAATGTGATGCATTTGGATGAGCTCGTACTGCGTATATCACATTGATTGATAGAAAACATGATTCCTGGTGCGATCACGGCTCGTTCTCTGCACAAAGTACCTGTTGCGCATGCCATACCTCCCTCCACTCGGCGCCTGGCGAGGCGGGTGATCCCCTCCGCGACCTCCAACTGGACACCCCTAGACTGGGACCAGGTGAAGGAAGATCCTGAATGGGCCGATCTGGAGCGCAAGTGGCAGGGGTATGCTGAGAGCAACTCCCTCGACAAGATTGCGAAAGATTTCCAGGAGAAGGTGGACCCGATACTGGCGGAGATCCAGCTCTCGGACTACGTGAGTGACCTGCGGTCGAAGCCCCCGTCCTCTCCTGCTTCTGGAGCTGGTCCTCATCCCCCGACCACTCTTCAATGGGTTGACCTTGTGCTGGCAGGTGGGGCAAGGTACATGGTGTGCATCCACAAGACCTGCGCTCCAACCTGGGCGCATGCCCCTCCTGATCTGGCGACTGGGGTTTGCTTGGGCATGCACTCACTCTGCCTGAACAGAGACCTATTTTTACATTGACACACCCCAGTACCTCGCTGTGCGCCAGACGCTGCTCGCCCGCCCCACCCTCCTCAGGAGGCGCGCTCCTGGGCATTGCCCATGTCGGCTATATCTTGGCCCTTGAGAGGGCTGGCATCCGATTCAGGTAGCTCCAGGGTTGGATGGGTGTCAGACATAGGTCCTACTCGGTGTCTGGATTGGTGACAGTGCTGATTCAAGGTCATTATACCCGGTGGCGTGCTCACGGCAGCAAGTTAACATGGTGTTGGGGGGCCCTTGGTGATGCACAACCTCCACCCGATTCTCCATCGCAGGGCTCTGGCGGGGACATCCGCTGGGGCCATGGCGGCGGTCTTGCTGGCCGGGCTACGTGAATCCCCAGATGCAGCGGCGGGTGAGGCCCTCCTGCTCAAGCTCCTGGACCTCCCAGTCCCCAGCCTCAAGGATGGGGCGCCTGCAGACAAAGCGCTGGGGGATGCCCTGATCGGGCTCCTCACTGGCACGAAGATCTCCTGGTCCACCTGGTTCCGCCTCCCCCTCTTTCCTTGGGCTCTGGTATGCTGAGGGCCTCGCAGTGGAGATGCTCTGGCAGGGGCCTGCCTGGGTCCTCATTTCGAGCTTGCATTGTGGTATGCTGGCAGTCAACACTCATGTTTACCTGCAATCACGCCCAGCGCCGTCCCATCAACAGGCCAGCATCTGGAAGAACGGCGGCATCCATCCAGGGAAGGCGCTGTATGACTGGGTCCATGGAGTGCTGGCTTCCCACAGAGCAGGCACTCTGGGGCAGCTGAGGGGCAAGTGCGACCTGAGTGGTATCAAATTTGAACAGGTGGCAACGGTTGTCATGCTTGCATGAGGGTAGGGCGGGCTGGGCTTCCCTCCCACGTCCAAAGAAAAGGGAGAACTGCAGGCCTTGTCATCCTACCATAATTGCTCGCAAATATCGCCCTGCGAGGGCTGGGGTTCATTCATGTGCGTCTGTTTCCAGGGTCCCTGCCGGCCTCACGTCGTCGAGTTCAACCCCACCTTCTGCAGGTGCCGGATGTCGAGTCTGTGGCGGACCGTCCCTTGGAGGGCCTAGTCGTGGCCGTGGCAGCTGACGTGACAACCGCCACCAAGGCGGCCCTGAGCTGGGAGAGGCCATTCAATCCAACTACCCGGCCCCTGACGGTCTCGGAGCTTTACTGGACCGACCCAGGTGTGTGTGAGGGGTTAGTACAGTCCATCCACGAGTGCCTTGTACCTCGTCGGAGCTGTCCAGCAGCTTCCAAGCAAGCCTGAAAGCATCAGTGATCTCTCATTTACCCGTCCCCAGAATCTTGACTAGCACTCATCTTCACAATCTCCGCCCCTCCAACTTGTATGCCATGCAGACAGCGAGAGCCCTGCGACTTGCGTGCGCGCCAGCGTCTCCATCCCCATTTTCTTCCAGCCCTACACCGTCCCCGCCGACCCAGCACTGAAGCTGCCTGACGCGGGTGTGACAGCAAACACCCTCACCAACAACAAGTGGTCGGAGGTGGGGTTTGATGCCACCATCCCTGACCGGGTGAGTCAGGCTGGGATTGTGGGGGCATTCTGTAGCTGTGGCCGTCTGGCTTGGATGATCCCATCATTCCAGGTGCGTCCCTCTGCATACAGAAGCTGTGACCTGTGCCTGGGTCACCTACATCCATTTTATCACACCCCTCCATTCCACAGGTACAATTCCAGGACGGCGGCCTCCTCTCGTCCTTCCCCATCAACCTATTCCACGTTGCCTCTGGCCAGCAGGTCCGCTGCCCGACCTTTGGGGTGGGGCTGTCAGAACCACGCCGGGCCGCGTCCATCAGTAACCTCGGCGAGCTGCTGGCTGCCGCCACGTCCACGGCAATAAACATCCAGGACTACGAGTTTGTCAGCCAGAACAAGGTGGGAGTGAGGGAAGGGGGCTGATGTCGTGTGGTCAGGGCAAGAGCATGTCGTGGAGAGCCTGGATCCTCATCACATCCTCTGTCGAGGCTTCATGCCTCAACACCTCACAAGGCTCCTCTATTGCCGCAAGCCCCCTTTCCCCCCCTTAACCCTGTGCACACAGGAGTACAAACTGCTGGCCCAGCTGGTGAATGTTGCCGGCGTGCCTGGGCTGGATTTCAACCTGCCCATAATTGGAAAGTACGTCCTCTTCCACAACGGCGTTCTGGCGGCGCGGGATTTCCTCATGGGCGGCCCGGGACGGGTGGCTTTCAACTGGAAGCACTACAAAGAGCTCAGGGCGGCACTGTCCAAAGCCAATCGGACTTGACCGTGCGGATTTGTGACGGGTGCCGAGGGCAGCTGCGCGACTGCCCGCCGTGCAGAAGTGAAGACTAAGCGAGTATTCGGTGTTAAGAATTAGCCATCACAGCTTGCGCCTGTACACAACCGTACGGCAATTGGAATTTCTCTGTTCTTAGTGCCTGTGGATGCTTTTAAGTACAATTGTGGGATGCCGTGTGTACATGCACAGCCCACCGTTGTTGGATCTGCTCCGAGTTACTACTGTATGTGGTTGTCCATCGCCAGCAAATATATGTCGGCCTACTCTGCTACCACTGTGCAAGTGATTTGTATCTGCTGCGATGATATGATATGCTAGTACCATGTATTGAGATGGTAGTAATCTTCCTTGATGGTCGGTACAGGGGGTAATTCTTCATATCTCAAGGATGGCAGATACAGGCCCCGCCCAAACGGTGCATCTGACCCGGTGGAGCAGACTGGCTTGCACGGTAGCCGTTGTGCTTACACACTGAGGCCCAAGGAAATACGACTCAATGACATGGAAGTGCATTGCAATGTCACTGTTATCTACAGGATGCATGTGTGAGGATTGAAGCACACGTCTGGCCCATTTGAGGTTCACTTCAATTTAAAACGACCTCTCCCCGGGCAGCTGATCTGTCCGTCAGGTCACCCAAGGAAGCTCTTGTGGCTGAGGAGCAGTCTCCAGAAACAGGCGCATTTACTCGGCGCATGCATTGTTACCACGGGGAACCACGACTCAAAGCGAATTCCAAGTGTCCTTGTCAGGCTAGCGGCTGTCTCGTTCATATGAACCAGATGCGCATCACTCCGTCACTGGGAATAGTGCATGACGATAGCCAATGGATGAGAGGTGACGACGCAATACCGAATCAAATGCAGAGCAGGAACCTGCTGTTGAAAACGTGGGCTTTAGCATGGCTCGAGATGTACGCCGCGCAAAGCGATGCAGATATTTATCCGAGGCCTTCTATGCCAAGCAGCTGCAGCAACTCAAGATTGATGTGACAGTTCCAATTACTTCCTGAGAGTCAAACTCATGTAGAGAGTACATCTTGGTGTGCGTATTCCCCCAGCTATCTCAGGCTCTTGTCATAGCTTGGGTAGGATTTTCGGTCCTAGACTTGCGCGAATGACCGTTCCACCCACGTGGGTTGGTCGGCCGTACTGACCAGCTCCGGAACTTTCACGCTAGCTGCAGATGGTACGTGCCCTTCCGGATGTTGCGCGTCGAGCCCATTCCGATGGTCATCCTTGCTCGGGAGTACGGAAAACGCGTGCATCATTGCAGAATCGCACAGGATCCTCTGCGCTCGGCTCACCTTCATGTACCTGCACACCCGCTCGCGAAGATACTGGAGGTATGAGGGTTGCAGCATTAATGACCGAAACAAAGGATTTTCTACCGTCTCATCGTCTCTCTTAGAGTTATCTCTCGGTACATGTGGCGCTCAGCTCGGCTGTTTCGCATCGCCATTCAGTACTCTCCGCGCACCTACAATCCCCATCGACCAGGCAAGAGACCCATGGCCAGCGCAACCTCCCATCGGCTTCCCCTCGACTATAATGTGATCAAGAACGATGAGAGATATCGGCAGCTGGAGAAGGAGTGGCAGGAGTATGCGAGGAACGGCGGTACTGACAAAATCATTCAAGGTTTTCAGGCCGGAGTCGTGGACCTGCTGAACGAGATCGACCTTGCCAGCCCTGTGAGTGATCTGCGATCGAAGGCGACCTCTCCTCCTACCACGGAAGTCAACAGTTCGGAGAAAGTGCTGCACTGGGTGGATCTCGTCCTGGCAGGTGAGACATGGATGAGCATGTGGGCGGTCTGTGGGGCACCTTGACCGTGCCCAGCATGTGCCACGTCAGCATGGATCTTCACGAAGGTTTGCAAATGAGTGGCAGGGGGATATCGTGGATCAGGGGCCTGAGCTCTGTCCAGCACCCTCGCAAAGTTCTCACATTCTCCCCCGGCCCTATCTCATAGGTGGAGCCCTGCTGGGGATCGCCCATGTTGGCTATATCTACGCACTGGAGCATGCAGGCATCCGCTTCAGGTGGAAGGGAACTAGGTTGTGGTCCATCTCATCCATGCAGCACTCAGTACGGTTCTTCAATCCCAAGAAATAAGGTGCCCACATCAAATGATAGTCATGTCCTTAGTTCGCCTTTGGCGATGGAGTATCAAGTCCTTCCCTCCATACTGTAGGGCGATTGGCGGCACATCTGCTGGAGCACTGGCCGCCGTCCTACTCGCCGGGCTGCGCCCCAAGCCGGATGCCCCTGCAGGGACGGCCCTCCTGGAGTCGCTCCTGCAGATGCCAGTCCCCAAGTTTAAGGACGGGGCTGGGCTGGACAAGGCGGTCGGGGACTGCCTCATAGGGCTTGCCACCGGCACTTACACGTCGCCCCTGAACTGGCTGCTGCTGCCCCTCTTCCCTGTGGCGCTGGTATGCCCCTCGTCACCACAGTGCTGCTCCCTTGGGGGAGCAGGAAGCCGTGGTGCTGGATGGGCTGGGACAATCGTGTGCATGCTTCTGCCGTTGACAGGCACCAGCGCCTCTTGCTGAACCAGGCAGCTCTCCCCACCCCCCTCCCCAGGCCAGGATCGTGGCCAAGGCTGGCATCCACCCAGGCACCGTGCTGGAGAAGTGGGTGCATGGGGAGCTGGAGGAGAAGGGCGCCGGCACGCTCGGCGCCCTGAAGACCAAGTGTGACTTGAAAGACATTGTATTCGAGAAGGTTGCCACCGAGTCCCACCTGAAATCGTTGCAGGTCGGTTGGCGTGTGCCGAGGGGGCCATGCGGGGGAGGGGCGCTGTGTGTGAGGCTGCAACCCCTGTCCCTTCAGAGCGTGAATATTCTGTGGCTGGAATGTCCCTCCGAATCCTCACCGAAATCCCAACCCGACCACCCTGCCACCCCGTTAACAGGTGCCTGACAATGGGCAGCCCCTGGAGGGCCTGGTTGTGGCCGTGTCGGCAGACGTGACGACCGGGAGCAAGGCCAACCTGAGCTGGAAGAGGGACCCGGCGGTCAACAACTCCCCTGTCACACACTCGGAGCTCTACTGGGCTGATCCAGGTGAGTACGGAGGAGTGCCCTGGAGGCCCGCACCATCACCCCAAGGGACTTGTGTATCTGGAGTGTCGAGCATCAACGAAGAGCTATGCCCTGCCCAGATCTGCAGGGGGTTGTGATGCTGCAGCCCTCCAGCCCCATCGCCGTTCCCCCTCCCTCTCATCAATGACAGACAGCGAGAAGGCAGCACAGTGTGTGAGGGCCAGCGTCTCGATACCCGTCTTCTTCCAGCCCAAGATTGTGCCGGCAGAGAAGGGAAAGACCATTCCCAACGCTGGCGAGCTGGCCAAGCCGCTGAACAACAAGTGGGCGACCATGGGGTTCAGCACCACAATCCCGGACCAGGTGACTTGGGGTGGGGGTGTCGTGCGCGGGTGGGGTGCAGCCTTGCTCTGTGCATGGGAGCAAATGTGGCCTGGGAGATGAACATGACAGGAGGAGACGCAGCCATGCACCTGCCCTGCCCATGGGTGCATTGTCCAAGGTGACTCCAACATCCAGCACATAGCCATCCTCTCCATCATGCAGGTTCGGTTCCAGGATGGCGCTGTCCTCTCCGGCTTCCCCATCAACCTCTTTCACGTGCCTCCCACCGAGCCCGTCCGCTGTCCCACCTTTGGGGTAGCGCTGTCGCCCCCCAGGGAGAAGAAGAAGACCTCCAACCTGCTGGAGCTGCTGGGGGCCACCATCATGACGGCGACGCACATCCAGGACATCGAGTTCATCGCCCAGAACAAGGTGCAGCTGGGGGGGCTGGAAGCGGGGGAATGGGGTTGGAGCCGCATGGCTGTGTTGTGTTCGCACGACGGTTCGCCCTCTGAAGTGTCGCTGCTACGGTTCATGCCAGATCAGATCACCCCTACCCCATACCACCACCAGGAGTATGAGATGCTGACTCAGACCGTGGACGACGGGAATGTGTCTGCCCTGGACTTCAATCTCCCCATCATCGGAAAGTATGTCCTGTTCTACAATGGGGTACTGGCCGCACGGGATTTCCTCATGGGCGATGGGAACGGGAGGCCGCGCTTTGACTGGGCCAAGTACAAGCACCACCGCGCCAACATTTCTGCGGCCAACCGACGTGGCCCCAACAATGGGGTGGGCAATGGCAGCGCCCGCTTGGCCCAGGTGGTGGGGACACCAACTCAGTGAATGTTTGAGTCCTGAGTTATAAGCTCTGCCCTCCCCAACAACATATTTTGCGGCCAAGCCCTGCTGCTGTGTAGATTGTTCGTGCATGTCATCGAAAAGGCTTGTACTACTCATGTGCACAGTTTAACCCCCTCTGTGGTCAAACCCTCTAGCAGCTGCCATCCTGCGACGTCTTTCAAACCCGGAGGTCGAACACAACTAATGTGCATGCCATGTTTGTAAGAATGGAAACGTTTAGTATAATGGTGATCCAGCTGTCATGCCTGATAACTCCAGCATGGTCCATGCCTAGACTATGATAGTACTGCCGTGAGGAAAAGGCTTGATGGGGAGGTCGAGAATCCATTCGAGAAAGCTGGATTTTAGCCTGACTACGAGCTGCTGCGGACAGGCTACCAGGATGGGATCGAAGTGGCACCGCCGCACCGCGCTTGGGATTGCGGCATATCCGGGGAGGTCTCACTGGCGGCTTCATGTGCCTTCACATCCGACATCCAGGGAATCCGAAACCATTCCAAACACGAGCAAGGGAGACTGCACCTTTTTATTTTAACGGACTCGAACGATTCAGCAGTACACTAACTCGAGAAAAGCCATCCATCCGACCTTTCCGTCCAATCCCAGGCAGCACCCTTGTGACACCTTAACCCTCGCCGACAGCACTTAATCCTCATGTTGGTCGACCGACCTAACCCTAAGCCGTTGAACTACGCGGAGATCAAGAGGCAGAAGAAATTCAAGGATTACGAGAAGAAATGGAGGAAGCTTCTGAAAAACGGGAGTACTGAGGCTATCGTCGACGATTTCTTGTTCGAGGTCGGACCCTTGCTGGACACCATCCGCCTTGACTCGCCCGTGAGCGACCTGCGGTCTGAGACGACCACCCACTCTTCAGAGAAAAGTGGCTCTACGCCGAAAGTGCTGGATTGGGTGGACCTCGTCCTGGCAGGTTGAGTGTTGGGAAAGCATGTGGAGGCTGAGATGGGCCTCCACTGATTGCCCTTGGTGAACATGCCCATTCCAAGCACCACCTCGAAGTTGGCGCACGTACTGCTGGCGGGAATGCCTCACATCCATGGTCTCGACACTCAGCATCACATGCACTCAGGCTCCCTGCGTCATCCATGACAGGAGGCGCCCTCCTGGGCGTGGCCCATGTCGGGTACATCTTTGCGCTGGAGCATGCTGGCGTACGCTTCAGGTAACCCAGTGCCCTGGTGCAAGAGCGAGGGCTCATGCAACTTTCTTCCAGGCGCTTTACCTGATATGCAAGTGCGCCCCTGCGTCAGCCCATCTGGGTCATGCCTCACCATCCCACACGCCAGCCCTCACTCTGCGGGTCTGCATCCTCACGCAGGGCAATCGGCGGGACTTCCGCGGGGGCACTGGCGGCCGTCCTGCTCGCAGGGCTGCGCACCAAGCCAGACGCGCCGGCGGGGAGGAAGCTGCTGGACCTGCTCCTGGGCATGCCCGTCCCCAAATTCAAGGATGGGAAGCTGCTGGATCGCAGGGTGGGGGATGCCATCCTTTCCCTCATGACCGACCTGCCTTCATCTCCTTGGAAGTGGCTCATGCTGCCGGCGTTTCCTGTTGCGCTGGTGGGTTGGGGCCGCCAGTGTGCCACCAGGGGTCGTGGACAGGATTTACTGCTAGGATCAAGCGGACAGGATACTGTCGTGCCCAAGCTGAGCTTCTTGCGGTCCATTCAAGTCCTGGCTGTCGTCTGCCATCCCTTCCCATCCCCCTCCAAACCCCCCAACACACACACACGCAGGTCAGGGTGTGGCTGCAGGGAGGCATCCATCCAGGGGATGCCCTCGAGGACTGGGTGCACGAACAGCTTGCTGCAAATGGAGCCGGCACGCTGGCAGGTTTGAAGGGGAAGTGCGACCTGAGTGAGATAAACTTCAAGCAGGACGTGCTTGACAACGACTCGGCATCGTCGGGGGTGAGCTGGGAGCAGGGCCCGTGCAGGCATGGAATGTTTGGGCCTGCCGTGTGCTTGGCTACTGGGAGCCCAGCGTGTGGCGCTCATGTCCAGACCAGCCTGCAACCCCACTCCTGCAACTGCATAGGTCAGACCATACTGGGAATCGGTTGAGGGACTGGTGGTAGCAGTGGCCGCCGACGTTACGAGTGGGATCAAGGCGGTGCTGAGCTGGAAGAGGGACAGGCAGGCGCACCCCGTGCCCCTCACCCACTCTGAGCTCTACTGGTCCGACCCAGGTGCCAGTGGTGGTCTTTGAGGAGGGCAGGACGAGTTGGGGGCTTCAGTGTCAGGGGATGCCATGCATGGGTTGAGCACGCACCATCAGCATGCAGGCGGATCGGTGCTGGCGCCCAGGTGCTTGGGTCCAGGCCCCTCCAAAGCCCGGCCACCCCTTGCTACAAACAGACCTGGAGAGTCCCGCCAGATGCGTGAGGGCCAGCGTCTCTCTGCCACTGTACTTTCGTCCGATGACTGTGCCCAGGAAGAGGGGCGAGAAGCTGCCCCTCGCTGGCCAGAATGCCAGCAGGTTGCCTGACAGCAAGTGGGCGGACACGGGGTTCACCACAACCATCCCCGATCGGGTGATTATGGCCCCAGGGGGCGTTGGCAAGAGTTTGGATTGGCGGGAGCGCAGGCAGCATGTGGAGGGGAGGCAACGTTCCGGAAGGGTGCCAGGGGTTGATGCTCGCCTCTTTCCAGGCCTGGCGCAGGGCATTCACCTCACCACCCCTGCCTCCTCCCATGACAGGTCCGCTTCCAGGACGGCGGCGTGCTCTCCAGGTTCCCCATCAATCTCTTCCATGTGCCGCCCACCACCGAGGTGCACTGGCCCACCTTTGGCGTGGGCCTGTCCCCCCCACGACAAGCCAAATCAACATCCGGCCTCGGTCAGCTGCTCTACGCATCGATCTCCACCGCCATCCGCATCCAAGACATCCAGTTCACCGCCCAGAACAGGGTGGGTGGGCAAGGGCAGGGACGAGGGTGTGGTGAAGCGGGAAGAGGTGAGCCCCAGGGTCCTCTTGCCCCGCCCCGTTCCATCGCCCACACAGGCCCCTCTAGCCTTGCCATGCAGGAGTATGAAATGCTGACCAAGACCGTTGATGTGGGTCAAGTCTGCGCCCTGGACTTCAAGATGTCCATCCTCGGGAAGTTTGTCCTCTTCTACAATGGTGTTCTCGCTGCGAGAGACTTCCTCATGGGAACGACGGAGAAGAAGGGGTTCCAGTGGGAGAAGTTCAAGATATTGAGGCGGGAACGTTCCGCGGTCGTTTTAAACACCACCAGCATTACTCCGACCTGATGGGTCGAACAACAGCCGTACGAATACTGCACTTGGTGTTTTTGGGATTGAATAGTACCAGAATTTGCAACGTCGTACCTGACATGAGCTAGAGTAGAGGCAAATGACACTTGCGGCCCTTCCCATTGCCTGAGGCCACCTTCATCGTACCATTGCTTCTCAGTTCAATTAATAGTTGTGCCTTGTTTGCATTTCGACCCTATTAGCATTGCTGCACTGGCCCGATCCTTTCTCTGTATTCCCCATGCAGTGCCAGACTGCAGCGTAACTTGTAGTAAAGGATGGGATTCGACCTGCATCGGTGGTTTACAGCACAACTGGGGAGTCCAGCTCAAGAGTGCGTTGGCAGTAAAGCATGTGTAAGGGAGCTGCATTGCATTGGGAAAGGCCGCAGTCACCCTGCTACCCTCTCCAAGCATCACTTGCCCCCAAAAGGCTCTTGGCGGCAGTCGCAGACCTGCCCAACCGTGGACGAAGGGGAGGAGACGGCGGTGACCTCCACGATGGGGGAGAGGGCAAGCGGATGCCCGGACCGCAGCCCGCTGAGGAGGCCACCATCACTGGCTTGGATCTCTGTGAGGGTAGAATCAGGAGTTAAAATCATTGAGTGCGGGCAAGCAGATTCCCAACCTTTCCACGGCACCATCCCTGTGCCTCAACACCAGGCGTCTGCATGATGCACGCACCCGCACCATCAACAATTCGTGTGCACGGCCACATTGACCTCTCGCATCTTTCTGCCGGAGCAACACAACCACCCACTGCGCACACACACCATTGAGTCCGCCTGCAGAAGCTGCGACCGAGCCATACAGGCTTCGGAACGCCGAGTGCAGCTGCGGGGGAAGAACGCTCATTGCTGCCAGGAACGGCAGCCAGGCAGCCGACCGCGACCCGCTCAGCAGCGCCAGCGGGTTCACCTTTTGGGGGTTGTTGGACATAGGGAGCGAGATGGAGCTTAGGACATAAAGGCGGGTTGGCTCTGCAGGAAGCAGAGGTCACCAGCTCCTTGGCCACGCCCCTGGCACCCTCTGGGTGTCCACAGTTCGGCATTGCAACGCTCCGACCCACGCCCCACGCCGCCACCTTTGCCCTCCCCCGCTCAACGCCCCACCTTTGCCCTGGAGAACTCGATGACGGGCACGTTCTGGGCCAGCGGGATGTCGGCGGCCAGCTTGGCCAGCTGGAGCGCCCGCCCGATGCCGCCCAGCACGTCCACCAGGCCGTGCTCCAGTGCCTGCCGCCCAGACCACACCCTGCCTTGTGCCACGGCCTGCAGGAAAGGGGGAAATTGAGGGGTGACCTCGCGGGAGGGCTGCTTTGCCGCACAGGCAGCTGGAGTGTGTGCAGGGCGCCTCGGGTGTCTGATTTGCACCCTTGAGTTGTGCTCCACGGGTCCTGCCACTCAATACAATCAGTCCTGCCCCGGCGCTGTATGCCAAACACCCCCCGCCAGCAGAAACCCCAGGCCACGATTCCACCCACTCAGGCCCGCCCACCTCCAGGTCGTCGGGCGAGACGCCCCGACTCGCCGCCGCCCGATCGCGAAAGGAGCGGTACGCGATCCAGGCCCCCTCGTCGAACCAGGCCTCCTCCTCGCTGGACTGGGGCCGCGCTCCCGTCAGGGCCTCGGCATACCGACCCCTGCGGTAGGGGGAGTGTGTATGGTGAAGCAAGAGTGTCAAGTGAAGCCGCCAGGGACACCCACTCGTTCTCGATGTTTGCGCAGGGCAAGCGGCCACCTGTGCTGGGAGCAGCTGAAGTTGAAACGCAGGTGCCAAAATCGATCCATCCACTCCCTTGCACGCCGCCCCCCTCTGACCCACCTGGAGATGGTGGTCTGGTTGAAACCCACCCTCTCAAACAGCCGCTCCAGGCTGAACTTCCCGGTCACCACGCCGATGGAGCCGGTGATGGTCAGAGGCTCGGCCACGATGTGCGTGGCGCCCATCGCCATGTAGTAGCCTGTGAGGTTGTGGACAAGGGTGTGGTACGGTGATGTGCAGAAGATGAGTCGGAGCCAGTTCACGGGCAGCCCTGGGAGCCCTTGCCTGCATTCATGGTCCAGCCATGAGGTGGTCACCACCCAACAGCCTCAAGTCTCACCGCCAGAGGCCGCGACATCCACCATGGAGGCGATGACCGGCTTCTTGGCCGCCAGCTGCTGAATCTCCCGCCACATGAGGTCGGAGGCCAGGGCGTCGCCGCCGGGGCTGTCGATGCGCAGGATGACGGCCGCCACCTGCAAGATGAGTGATGGAGAGGGGCGGGTGGGCCTTGGGGAACATTGGGACTTGATCCACACGAGCAAGAGCAACACTCATCCCTCACAAACCACAAGCATCATACTGGGCCACCGAATACGCTCCTACTTTCCCCTGCCTATAAGGCACTACTCCATGTCCAGCAATGCAAACCAAGCTGGAGGAATGCGGTGCTAGCTGCCTACCGCTAAATCCTCAGCAGGCACAGACCCCTTTCTCAGACAGAACAACCCCTGGCCCCCACCAACTTCTCACCTTCTTGTTGTCCTTGACCGCTTTCAGCTGGCGGATGACGTCTGGCGCGGTGATGGCAGAGCCAGTGGAGGGGAGGCCCCCCCCACCTCCTCCATTGATGGCACCCGCGGTCCGCACCACGGCAATCACCTGCCTGCTGGCCAGCTTCCGCAGCACCGAATTGCCCACCGCCGCCACACGACGAAGCGGCGCGCGCAGCACCCTGTCCTCCTTGCCGCCCGTGCGCTGCTTGAGCAGCTCCTCCACTTCGTCCTCGTACTTGAGGCCAGTGATCCAGCCTTGCGCTGCATATTCCTCGGCCTGGTGGTAGCCCGCATCCAGCATCTCCCGCACCTGGTTGAGTGGGTAATTTTTATTCAATGAAACAATCCCAGGCTGAGGCAACGCCAATTACAGACTGGGCGGGAAGCACACCTTCACCCCTGCAAGTCTACCACATGCAGCAGAGGTAACACTTCCCCCCCTTTCCCTTGCACCAGCTCACCTCAGCCTCGGTCTTGCCGCGAGAGCTCGCCACGTCGGCGCTGAAGCCGGCGTAGATGTCGTCAAGCAGCGCCGAGAGCTGCTCCCGCTGTGAATCTGAGGATGGATTTGACAGGAGCTAGGCCTTTGTTTGATGGGGGGTTGATCTTGCAAACGACATAAACAGGTTAGGTGACTTGGAGAGGGATGGACAACAGCATGCCTCGATGGCCCACACCCTGACAGACAGCATGTCACAGCTCTTCCGGTTTCGGCCTCACCCGACATGTCTGTGCGCAGGAGCTGGTCGCCCGCCGACTTGTACTTGCCGATGCGCTTGATTTCCGGCTCGACCCCAATCTACGAGGCGGTGATTGCAGGGAGGGAGGGGATGAGAATGGTCCACACTCCAACTCACAGCGCTTGAAAATGCTGTCGTGTGGAGTACACGCAGCTCTACCCAATGTATCGACGGCAACACTTGGAAGCTGAGACACCGCAGCTGAAAGTGCCAGCATAATTTTCTTGATAGATTTCAGATCCCATGTCCATGCCTGCTATGAACAGGGCGGGAACACTCGCCACACCTTGTCCAGGACTCCCCTGAGGAAGCTGCCCCCAACAGAGAAGCCACGCAGGCCCAGCGAGGCGGTGGGGGGCGCATAGATCTCCTCAAAGGCGGATGCCAAGTAGTACTCCTTCTCGCCCGCGCGCTCCATGTAGGCCAGGCTGAACTTGCCAGACTCCCTGAAGTAGTCGATGTGACGCCGCAGCTCCTACAGGGTGGCAGTGGGACAGGAGGCCTTGAAACGCTGGCTTAAGGTGATGACGGTTTCTGGCCAGACACAAGGAGGGGCAGGGAATCAAAGAGCCTGGCATGATAGAGATTTATGCTTTCGCCAAAGCAAGTCTTTGTCAACTTTCAGAAACCTTGCCCTGCTCCACAATCCTGCTCACAGACCCACCTACACAATCCCAGCACAGAGATACAACTCCCTCAAGCCTCCCATTGCCTGCCCTCTAGTGCCCTACCTGGAGTTTGGCCCAACCGATGGACAGGGGATCGATCTTCACCGCAATGCCACGAATCCGCGGATCAGCAGCCGCCTTCTTCAGGGCTTCTGTCAGCAGCGGCATCGACATGGCCGATGAGAAGCGTCCCTGTGGGACATCTGGCAACGCTCCAGACAGCTGCAGATGGGTGTGGGAAGGTGGCATGGGGCTGCATGGTCGGGAGCGAGGGAGAACTGCATGCTGAGTGGCTAATCTCATCAAACGTCCCATCAAGATGCTCCTCAGCATGTCCTTCCCCCTCACTCCCTTTCCAAAACTCACTGTGAACGCCATGACAGATCCATCGGAGATCTGTCGCCATGGCAGGGCAAAGGCCAGCCGAGCCTGGTTCAGCCAGCCACTCACGCCCTCGGGTGCGGAGTGGAACTCCAGCTCTCTCTCAGGGAGCTTGGGAAGGGGGGGTCGCACGGTGACGTGCAGAGGAGCCTCCGCCGTCTGCGCAACCTCTGTCTCAGCAGCAGATGCCCGCAGGCGGCCTCTGCCATGAAGACGTGCATGCCCAAGTGCACGCCTTCCAGTATTTCCAGAAACTGGGAGCAAATGAGGGTCATTTGAACTAGGCTGGAGTTGATGCACTGGCACCATGGTCATCACGCCCAGAGCTGCCAGGAAAATCAGACATCCTGAAGATGCAAGCCCGGTATGCAGCCTTATATTCCCTCATTACCTGTATGCCAAGGGTATGTGCTCGCTGCAAGGGCTACAGAGTTCCTAACTGTCAACGAACCGAGTGAATTAAAAGCCAACATTGCGACGGATCGTCGAGCACCGGCTACGCAAGATGTCGAAGAAGCAAAGGCCTTCCGATGGTATGTGTGATCTTATTGTGTGTACAATGCTCCAAATCTATGTCAAGCGTCGGCATGGCGCATGGGGCTCTCCAGGTGCATGAAGAAGAATCGGGGGAGCTTTCCCAACCATTCACTCGGCGCGGAGTTTACGTGATTTGACTGGAGAGGTGTCGGCGATCTTACACACAGCTCGCTCGGATACGAGTGTACAAAGTTTTCTCATTCAAGAGTAGGCCCTCAACGCGTAGATATTAGACTGAATCAGAACTCAAGATGTGGGTAAGTGAATCACATGGGTTTCGTCTCTGCAGCCTCTACAGCGTTCTTGACCACGCCTGCCACACCTCGACTGTGGCGTGGCAGGGGACCTCACGACATGAGGAACAATGATAAAGCTGTGATGACGGTCGTATCAGGATCATTCGACCAGGACCATTCAGATCAGAAGACATGAGGGACTGCCCGTCCCCCACGGAGAGCGAGTGCGCGGAGCTGGCCGCCATCGACGCCGCCCTCCTTCACCATCAGGGTAAAGGGCCCGCGGGCCCCCCATCCCGCCGAAATCTCGACCTACTACACGACTGGATATGTGTCAGTGGATGGGGGTGTGTTGAGATTCGTTGTGTCCAGGGCGTTAGTCTGCACCTCGGGCCTGGGTACACCTAGATGTATGTGGCTGTGCTCCTATGAAGTTGGATTGATAGGCAATCGTCAGCACTCATCCACATACTCAACCAACAGGCTGAGCTCGCCCACTTCAATGCCACCCACGGCATCAGGGTTTGCGACTCGCAGATCGACTTCCTTGTGTCTTCGGCGCAGGCGGCTGCCAGTATTCTGGCTCAGGCAGCCTTCCAAGCTGTGGGACTGGTCAGTGCGGGAGATGGGGAGGAGGGGGGAGGCGGAGCAAGGCATGTTGACTGGATCCGACTCTGTCACCTGATTGCCTCCCAGTATTTGCCACTCAATGCATTGTTTTGTGCATGGCACATCGCCACAAGGCCTCCTCCCCGCCCTCCCACCCTCCAGTTGGAGGCCTGGTCACCCGCCCTCGCCCACCACCTGGCGGGCCTGTGGTCGACGGCTGCCTCCTGCTACACGGGGGTGCTACTGGAGATTCAGGCCCACTGCCACGACCAGGCCACC
The DNA here is from genome assembly GCF_000733215.1 of Auxenochlorella protothecoides. Taxonomy (NCBI): domain Eukaryota; kingdom Viridiplantae; phylum Chlorophyta; class Trebouxiophyceae; order Chlorellales; family Chlorellaceae; genus Auxenochlorella; species Auxenochlorella protothecoides. The sequence continues at coordinate 143,309 of NW_011934268.1, forward strand.
CGGGCCCGAGGCGCGGAGATGGAGGCCATCTCCCTGCGCGCCCAGCTGCGCCAGGTACAGGCGATGCTCGAGGAGCAGAAGGTGGGCACGATGGGTGTCCTGGGACGTGAGAATTGCGTGCCCTGACAGGCCACATGGTTTACCTTGAGTCTGGAGGGGCATTGTATTGTACTGGGACGGTCCATGTGACGCTCGGAGCGTGAACATACCCTGCGAGTCCTCCTCGTCACAGGCTGGGCTGGCCGGACCCCTGGCAGGCCAGAGGTCTGCAGCAACCTTGTCAGAGAGACTGGATGTACCTGTCTTGCTTAAAGGTGCCAGATGATGACATTCTTGGAGGAGGACTGAGTCTGGTTGCACGGCACTGTCTGCTGCGGATAGTGGAGTGAGCTTTGGAGGCAGGACCTGGGGCTCCAGCTGGCACTGCCTCTCCAAGAGTGGACAGCCTCACATCACATGCATCCCGGGAGACCGTTCAATCACTCTCCGCCACCGCAGGGGATTCCACAGAGGCTTTGGGCAAGGTTACCCCCACTCCAGACGCAGCGCACGCCGAAGGTGGGTGGTTTGGAAACTGGGGCTTGCCCTGCTCCTGGCTGACATCGGAGTGCCTGTGCCTGTCTTTGGCGTGTCTGGGTTCGCCTTCACAGGCCGTCTTCCACAGGCACCCACTCATCCGGCCCGGTGAACCCGGCACAGCCAGTTTCTGCCCGACGGCCTCCGAGGTGGAGGAGGAAAGGAAGACCTGGCAGCGCCGGCTGGCGGCATCCCGGCAGGAGACGCTGGACGCCCTCAGGAGGCTGGCAGAGGCGGAGGCCGGTGCCGAGGAGCTGTCGCTCCTGAGGAGCGGGCTGGAGACCGCCGAGGCAGAGAGGGAGGACGCCCAGGATGCACTGCGCTCCTGCACGCCTCGTCCGCCCCCCCTTTTGTTTCAGAGCCGGGACGATGCGGAGCAAGGTGATTGTTGGAGCGGATTGTGTCCTACTGTCAGCTGATGACCATTACCTAGCACTATCTTTGGCTGGTGGTCCTGGTGTTGCTCGCAAGAGTTTACCAGACCTGCATGCTTCAGTCCTAGTACATACCAACAAGGCAGTTCAGCCCTGCTGCTTGCCTTCCATCCACTGCACAGAGCGCCTGCTCTGGAGCGCGTTGAAGACCGCCCCTGCCGGCCTCCCCACCGCCGACCTGGCGCGCTGGCTCCTGGGGGGCCTGCCTGCGGCCGGGGACGGCACCTGTGGGAGTCTGCACACGCTGCCCGATCTGCCGGACTTTGCGGACCTGAGGGCAGTGCTGGAGGCCGGGGCTGGCCCATCCATCCTCACTTTCCTGGAGGCGCACCACGAGCTGGCCTGGGGCGGGGACGCCGGCTGGGGCGCCCTGCCCAGCCCGCGATACCCCCTGGCAGCCGACTTCTTCACCGCGAGCACGGCGGCTGGGGTCTCGCTGCCGCCGGAGCTGTACGGCCTGCTGGAGCACCGGGTGCGGGGCTGGCCGTGGTGTTGGGGAACGAGCTCAATTCAGCATGGCCAAAAGGTGCCATGACCAGACCGCTGTTGCACTGCCTTCAAAAGAAGGGGCCTTGGCATGGGTGCATCGGGCAGTTGCGACGTCAACCGACCCCCTCCTCTACCAATATTCCTCCGCCCCAGGGGCTCACTGCCGAGGAGGTGGAGGGTGCCATCCTGTGCAGCACGCAGTCCACGGCCCGGAGGTATGCGGCGCTGCACCAGGCACATGTGAATCTCCACGCTGTGTGCGCTGCCCAGGCTGCCCAACTGGAGGCCCAGCGCCAGGCAGAACTCAAGGTGAGTGGCCGGCTCGTGATGTACAGGGAAGGATGCGCTCTTTTGAGGTGTCTTGAAGACTTGTGTGGTGTCCAGCAAATCTACCTTGAGTGATCATCCTAACGCCGGAGACTCCCATTGGAGACAGGTAGTGCAAAACTGCGAGCTCAAGGTCCCCTCCTTCCAACCCATGGTCCACCAATACTGACTCCTCATACTCCATTCCTCCTCCAACACAGAGGGACATTGCGAAGCAGAAGCGGGAGGAGATGAGCGAGAAGAAGCATCCCATCCAGGACTTCGTCGAGGTCCTGGCTGCGCAGCCTGAGGAAGCTTGGGCGACGCACCTGATTGGCATGGGGCAGTCCAACGATGTCCCGCGCCTCTTCCGAGTCACCGGCAAGGTGCACCTTGTCGGGGAGGGAAGTGAAAGCTGGCAAGGGGTGTCGGCCCTCCAGCAAAGAGGGCTGGCATGGATGAGATGTGCCCCTACCCATTCAAGATTTCCAGCATCAGCAAAAGTGTGACGAGTCTACTGCGCTGTGAATACACTGGGGCCCAGCCAATATGCACCTGGCAATCTCCCTCAGGTTCGGAACAAGAACATGTCCAAGCGGGAGACGGAGAAACTTGTCAAGGAGGTGTGGGCCCTTCGAGTGCAGGACCCAGGTGAGAGGGGAAGTCGCCGAGGCAAAGATAATCAGTCTGTCGCTGCCTGTAGTGAGGCTCAGGGTCCACTCACAGACCATGCTCATCTGCAGCGTTTGTATATGTATCATGAAAATGCAAAGGGAAGTGACTACGTTTGGATGCAGCGCAACACTATCCCTGCTACACTTCTCTCCCTGCCGCCCTCCCCTGCAGCTGTGCGAGTGGGGAAGGCGCCGGAGCTGGTGGAGTTTCTGTTCACCATGTTCCAGAAGAGGATGGGCATCATGACTGCGGTCACAGAGGTGAGCTGGCGCCCAGGGCTGGCCGCTCAGCCGCCAGGCCCCGCCGGTTTCCAAGGCGCAATCTCGTCCTTCCTTACTCTCCTGGGCTGGAACGACTGACATGGCTTCCAAGATGCCCAGCATAAACCATCCCTGCATTACACACCCATGGCAGCTTGCTTACAGCTTCCTCTACGGCCTGTGGAAGTATCAGTGGGACGCCGACTGCGAGCTCTTCCTGAAGATACTCATGGTGAGGGCCACCGCCGACGGGTTGGGAGCCATGCTCTGACGACGGCCAATGGTTGTTAGACAACGACCCTTCCCCTCGTCTTGCCCCTGCCCACCTTCAAGGGTGAGGTGAAGGAGGACGTCTACTTTGCCCAGCTGCAACTCCAGGACAGCCTGAAGGAATTGCTGGAGTCTCTGGACCGAGCCCAGGGTGCCGCGACGGGTACTTTGAAGAAAGTAGGTGGTGGGGAAAGGGAGAATACTCTCCAAGCCATGATGTTGCAATGGCCAGAGGATGGTCGGTCATTGATGCGGTGATCTCAGTGAACTGTAGTATCATTTCTCCATGCCCAACACCTGCATCTGGGCATGCACACTCCAGTCGCTTCGCCACCAATACTGCTCCCCCCTGGAATGCCATGGATGGTATGAACTCGGAGCATCTCACACAGCTACCAAAACCCTGCACCCCTCTTCCTCACGCACTCCTCAGGAGGACCTGAGGGTGGCCCTGCATGCCTACTTCAGGGTGGGGCTGCCAGGGGGCAAGACCCTGCAGCGCTTTGATGAGCTCATGCAGGCCCTGGATGAGGACCAGCCCGGCCCCAGCGTGCAGTGGGCCACCATCTTCGAGGAGGACCGGGAGTTCAACCAGGGTGAGTGGGTGGTGAAAGGGTTGATGGAAGCAGTAGCAATGTGTCCAGGATGCCACGCTGTCTGACCAGCTGGCATGCCACGGTGCCGCCCCACAAGCAATTCCCTGCCACCTTCCCCAACCCCACCACAAGGCGAGTTCGCCGAGTCGGTGCGTGACCAGTTCCTCTGCGAGCGCATAGAGTACTTCAACGCCCTCGAGGAAGCCCTGTACGAGGAGGCAGGGCACGCGGAGGAGTGCTCCGTGGCCCACATTGCCCGTGCCCTCATGGCGATGGACAGCGAGCTCAGCTACCGAGCGGCTTCCCTGCTGGCGGCGGGTGTGTGGGGAGACTCGGCCTCGGAGCTGATGTCAGTCAAGCTGGCCATGAAGAGGGTGCGTCTTGGGGTGGAGCCTGGGACATGCTGCGCTGTGTGCCACATGATCCAATTTAGAGGGGATGGTATCGGTGGGGATGACATGGTCAGACCTTCAAACCCAGAAGTCGATGAGCCTCCATGCAGGTTTCAAGAGGTACGGTCAAGAAGGGCCCAAAGAATCGAGCCTCCAGCGCTCGTGCCTCCGTGCTCCCTGGAAGACTGGCTGGTGCAGCCAGCAAAGGGAAGTCGGGCCTGGCCCCGCAGAAAGGCAAGTCTCCGGGCATGCCATGGTCGGCAGTATTGAAGCAGTCCACAGTGTGGTGTCTTCCGGACAGGGCGTTGCACCGGATCGGATTTTACTCATGTTGCACACAGTGATTTCTCTCAGTTACTACAGCTATATAATTTGTCAATTGATGTACCATCCTCAGGAGCACGTCGCGGTGTAGACGAGAATGTGGCTCGCGCTCTGGAGGCGATACGGCAGAGCTGGCTCAAGGGGTTGAGCGGCAACACCAACGCAGGCTAGCCCAAGGGTGCTATTGGCTATATATTGAGCTTTATATACAGCAGTTTCTTTGGGATTGAGGGGTCATTTAAAATAAGCTAAGCCAGATAGGGTCAAGCGAGCGAGTTTGCGAAAGCAATGTTTTCGAGACCCTAAATCCGGCCGCGCTTCAGAGAATCAAGGCTGAAGGAAATGAAATCTCATCGCCCAGGGCTACTGAGCAGCCCCAAGGCACCTTTGGCGTGTATTTACCTTACTCTTATTGATCTCGTCTTCCCGAGAGCACGCACGCAAGTACATCGATGCAGTAGCGAACGGTCACACTCCGTCTCCGCAATGACTTCTGTTGGCTGGATCGGCCTCGGTGGCATGGGAGCCGGTGAGACATGCAGTGCTACTTGATGCTCATGGATTTGAGTGTTACATAAGGGAGACGGAGAGGCTGCGAGGTTATGGTGGGTGTGCTCACCACTTGATCTCGTGCGCCAGTGCTCCGACACCTGCGGTGCCCATGTAGGGATGGCGAGCAACTTGCACGAGGGCCTTTTGAAGGGCATCCCGGGGTATCAGGACTTCCTGCAAGTTTTCAATCGCACATCGAGCAAGACAACTCCCCTGCAAGAGCTTGGGGCCCAGGTGGCTCGGAGCATCCACGATCTGGCCGACTGTCGAGTGGTCTTCAGCGTCTCCAGCAACGATGCCTCTGCCGAGGAGGTGAGACCCGGGCGTCGATGCCATGACTTGTATCACCACGTTGAACCGAAGATGGATCTCTTGGATTGCAACGGCCAAGTTCATGCAACCCATGACTCCTGACTATGCTGCTCCCAACCCTCAGCTCTTCCTCGCCTGGCTGGAGGGACGCACAGGGGAGTGCCAGCCAGCCGCCTACATTGACTGCAGTACCATTCTTCCGGAGACCTCCAGGAGACTTGCAAACCAGGGCGCTGCCCGGGGCGTGACCTTCCTCGCCTGCACGGTGTTTGGGCGTCCCGACGTGGCAGCCGCCGGGAAGCTGACGGCCCTCCTGGCCGGGGGCAGGGCCGAGCTGCGGGAGCGGCTGGTGCCCTTGGTCTCCACCTTTGCTGGGGTAGCCGTCAGGAACCTGGGGGACGACCCAGGCTTGAGCAACGCCGCGAAGCTCACCGGGAAGTAAGTCGGTGAAGTTGTACTGGGCACTGCAGTCACAGATTCTGGACAATCACAAGGGTTCAGACAGTAATCCCTCCTCTGCCATGCCACCTGCGTGCAGCTTCCTCATCGGGGCCCAGATCGAGCTGGCTGCCGAGTTCCTCACCCTGGGTGCGCGGAATTTGGGTTGGTGGGTATGACTACCTTGCAGACGCTGGGGTAGCGCTGGAGCATCCAACCTTGCGGCCAGGGACTCACTGCCGCCTCATTCCGCCGATGCACCACCCTCCACATTCACCCCTCACTGCCACATTTGCATCACCAGGCGAGCGTCTGGGCGTCGGCACCGACGACCTGCTCCACGTCCACTCCCTCATCAGCTCTGTCATCGCGCCCAAGTATGCCGCCCACATTGTCAGGGGCAACTATGGATCCCAGGTGAGCCCACGCAAGTCCCATGCATGCTTGCGGCATAGCCTGGTCGAGCCGTCTCCTCCATACACCCCAACACCACCCTTACCCACATCATCTTCCCTTCCTCCCAGGGAGGCTTTGTGCTAGACCTGGCGCTCAAGGACATCGGGCACGTGCGGACATTGGCGCGCGACGCCTCCTGCCCCGTCCCCATCGCCGACCTCGTGTTCAACAGCCTGCTGTCGGCGCGGGCGCAGCATGGCCCTGACCTGGACTGGAGCGGAATCGTGCTCCCCGTCCGCCGGGCGGCTGGGCTTGGGGGGATCAGGGATGGGGGTGCCCCCACAGCGGCGCAAGGGGGCTGAGCGAGGGAGGTGGTCGTCCATGTCTGTCTGCTTCTGGAGGCTGCTGCAGCGCAGGGCGGGGCCGGAAGTCTCCAGCCCTCCTAACGCCCAGGCCAAACAACCTGCAAGACCTTGCCCCGCGAAACCCAGTTCTTCTACCTTGGCGTCACAAGTTTAAGAGACCCCAAGGTCTGAGTCAGGGTTATACTTGAGTGAGTCAGAGCACTGTGTAGTCGGTCTACCGGCCGTGAAGCTGCTGCGCGGCAACAAACCGCCGCGTCAGCCTCCGCGATGGCTCAGCCGCGGCAACGGCCTGGGTGCGGGAGCCGTGCATCGAGCTTGGCGCCTTGGCGCCGCCGCCCCAGTCTCCCAGGGCCTCCGCCAGCTCCGCGTCGAGGGGCTGGGGCGGGAGCAGCCTCTTGCGACCCCGGCGCTTGGCCGGCGACGTGGGCGCTGATTTAATGTTGGAGAGCAGGATGTGAGATGAAGATCAGGCTGGTGGCTGATGCTCTGTCACCGGAGGATTGCATACCCCAGAAACACATCCAATGCGCATGAGCAGATCAGAGGGAGGGGAGCACTACTCCACGAGGGGGCCACACCACCTCACCTGGGAGCTCCTTGGCGGCCACAGCGCCGCCCACTGGGCTTGTGCTGGGCCCGGCGACAATGTTGGTCAGGTCGGCCAGCACCCGCGCCCCGGGGCCGCGGGCTGTGCTGTCCAGAGCCTCACCGGCAACTTTGCCCCTGGCAGCCGCCGCAGGAGCAGAGTTGGCCTCCGCCGCCTCCAGGTCGACGTCGAGTGCGAAGGTCACGCCCTGCCGCCCCTTCCTCCTCCCCCTGCCGGCCTGCTCAGCTGGTCTGGGCGAGGATCCTTGTGCTGCCAGCTCCTCGGGCACCTCCTCCTCCTCGGGCGGTCTCGGAGCGGCCAGAACTGCGGCCCGAGTCTGGCGCCTGCCCCGCCTCGCCGCCCTGCCCTCCCCCGGCGCCGCAGGCGGGGCGGCATCACGCCCTGTCCCTCTGCCGCTCGGGCCAGCGGCGGACGCAGGAGCCCCATCGCCTGGATCGGCAGCCTGGTTGGTGGTCTCGTCAATCTTGTCGGTGGCCTCGGCAGGCTCCTCCCTGGCCTCCAGAGCCTCCCGGGCACTGCCCTGGACCTGGCTGGACCCCTCCGCAGCCGGGGTCACAGCCGGAGGCCCTCGCTCTGACTCGCGAGGCGACGCTGCGCCCCGCGCCCCGGCTCTGGGCCCCCTCTTCTTCCTGGCCATGGTGCGCCGCCTCTGGGCCCGGCCCTCCTGCACAGCCGCGCCCGCCGCCGCCGCCTCCTCCGCCGTGGATGGCCGGCTGGGGCGCAGCGCGCCCGACCCCGGCACCGGCCGCGCAGGGGCCTGCTCCGGGGTTTGCCGCGCCGCGCCCTGGCCCCCCGTCCCCACCGTCTCCTGCGTGGCGGGCCCGGGGGAGCCGGAGGCCCCCACCGCGGCCTCCTGCGCGAAGCGGCTGGCCCCCGCGCTCCCCGCCGTCGCCTCGGGCGAGGCCGCAGCCTCCGGGGCCCGGGGCCCGCAGGCCGCGCGTGCCCTGGCCAGTGCCACGTCGTGCGGCGTGCCGCCCGGGCCCCGCTCTTGCCCGCCGCCGGCGCCGGCCTGCAGGGGTAGGGGGGGGCGGTTTGGGGGAGGGAGGGCGGCACCTACGCCACGACCAGGCGTGTGTGTCTGGGAGCCGGCTGCCCTCACCATGGTCGCATGCACTCGTGGATCGACCGCCCTTGAGGTCCGCTCGCCTACATCCTCTCCAACCCCCGTACATGGAGGAACGCCCCTCCCCAGCGATCGAGTCCCCCTCAAACATACTGCTCACCGCGGCCAGCGTGGCGGCGAGGGGCCGGGTTGGGGAACCCAGGCTGGCCAGCGCGGAGAGGGCGCCCTCCAGGCGCACAGTGAGCGCCGCCTGCTCCCGCCGCGCGCGCTGCACCTGCGCCTCCAGCATCTCCACCTCCATGGCGCGATTCACCCCGGCCTGCTCCAGCTCTTCCTGCCGGCGCCGCTCCTGGGCGGCGCTTTCTTCTGCCAGCTGGCGCTGCAGTGCCTCCCGGGCGGCGCTTTCCTCAGCCAGCTCGGCTTGGACCGCCCCGAGGCTTGCTTCCGCGGCGACCAGCTCTGCTCGAAAACGAGAACGCTCGGAGGCCAGCGCCGCCTCTGCACTCGACAGCTGCTCCGCCTTCTGCGAGAGCTGATCTCGCGCGTCATGAAGCTCTGCCCGGCACCCCTCCAGCTCCATTTCTCGCGCTTCGAGCTCGGCGCGCGCCTCTGCCAGCTCGGGGCGAGTCTCTTCCAGCGCAGCGCATGCCTCTGCCAGCTTGGCGCGGAGGCCCGCCGCCGTGCTGCATGCGTCGGCCAGCTGCGCAGACAGCCCCGCGCCGGCGTCACCGCTGCGGGGCCCCGCCTCGGCGCCGCGCCCGGCCTCGGCGGCCAGGCGGGCAGAGTAGTTGCGCTCCATCTCCTCCATCAGCGCCCCCATCTCCGCGGCCACCTCCGCCCTGACCTCGAACTCCATCCTCGCCGCCCTTTCTTCGGCATCCTTGAGCTGCGGGAGCAGATTCGGAGAGGAGGTTGAGCCATGGGAGGGGCGGGCCTGGCTGGTGGAGGTTGCAGCGGGGGGGTGTGTCCGCTGAGTCCAAAAGAGGAGGCACTTCCCGCCTGGGTCTTCTTCGCGGTACATCACCAGGGCTGGCGCCACTTCCAGATATCCACTCCCCCCCATCTCACCTCCTTCAGCAGGAGGTCGACGTGAGCACGCAGGGCCCCCACCTCCTCCTCTTCGGCCCCGGAGCCAGGGGTCGCCCACTCGCCCTGCTGGTCCGCGCTCAGCGGAGTGCCATTTTCAAGAGCTGACTGGACTCGGTCGGACAGGGGCGAGGCTGGTGCCCTCTCGTCCTCGAGGGGAGAGGTGGTGGGGCGGGGCTTTGCGATATGGGATGCCGCCTGGGCGCCCTTTCCTGCCGCCTGCGCGTCTGCCGCCTGCAGCGCTGCCTCTGGATCGCCCTTGTCCCTCTTCTTCCCGGCCCTGCGTGTTGATTGACCGCGTAGGAGGGTGGCGGATTTGATCGAAGTGATGCTGCAACGGAGACCGCAGGTCGGTCGCAGGCTTTCGGCACGACGTACCCCTCCACTCTCCCCAAACGAGCGTGAGCGTCCATCCCTCAACAAGACCGAGACAGGCCGCCACCCACCCGCGGGCCTCGGCAGGCAGCGCCGCTTTCCTCTTGGCCCGGGCCACGACGGCGGGGGTCACGGCCTTGACCACGCGCCGCGGCGCATCCACCGCGCGCAACGTGCCGATCTGGGAGGCCGTGGCGGCGTACTGGAAGGGTGTTTGGGGGGGAGGGGCAGGTGGGGGGCTGGCTTGATGGAGTGTGACAACGTGCCATCTGAAGTGGTCGACGCAGGATGCACTGCATCCCGCTTTTCCATCGGCCTGCAAAGTCAGGCCCACTCTGCGCCAGTAGCACGCCTACCCCCCCATACCCCTTCCCTCCAGCCACTGTGCTCTTCCCCGGGCACCACCGCAACCCTCAGCACTCACCCGCAGGACGTGGGTGGTCTCGTCGTAGTCCTTGGCGCAGGGAGAGACGTTCACGGACAGGACCACCTGCCCCCAGCCGTGCAGCGCGTCGCGGAAGAGGTGGGTGACCTTGCTCTCGCGGTATGGCAGTACACGCAAGGGGCCCTCCCGGTGCTGCTGGTTCCAGCGCAGGGCCTCCAGGCAGCGGCCCAGGGTCATGAGGGAGGAGTTGATGGCCACGCTTTCTCTGTGCGGTGGCAGGGTTTGGGGATGCGTCTCAGCATTGAGGACCGAGCAACCGGGTGAGCGGCGAGGGTGGTGGAAGGCAAACGACATGAGTGCTGGCGCCTGGGGAGACAACCACCTCCACCTATGGGGTATCCATCTCTCTCCACAAACCCGGCCTCCCCACCCGTCACCCACTTGAGGCGCAGCCCGACGTTGCCGGTGCGCTGCGCGCGCTCCGAGCCGGCCAGGTCGACAAAGGACATGGTCCCCAGCCGCTCGCCGGGGTCGTTCCTGGCCGGCTCCCCCAGCCGCGCGGGCGGGTACAGCGTGATCTGTGCATGACGGAGGACAGAGTTTGTTAGGGTCGCAAGGTCTTATCTGGTGCTCAAGTGCTTCGCCTGCACAAAAGATGCACCTCTTGTTCCGCACGCCCCCGGAGTCACTCCCTACCTCGTCCCCACACCACCTCCACTCATCTTCTCAACCCCCCCCCCCCATGAATACACACGGACACACACAAGCCAAGGCCTCCCTCACCTGGAAAACGGAGTGGGAGCGGGAGGAGGCGTAGTTTAGCCCCGTCTCGGCACGCGCGCGCTGGCGCGCGCCCCTGCGCAGCAGGCACAGCGCGTGCTCCGCGCTGGCCGCCTCGGCCTGGGACAGCCCCGCCACGAACACCCGCCCCTCGGCGTCCTCCTTCAGGCGCAGGCTGGGCCGGGCGCCCGGCGCCGCCGCCCCCGCCTCATCCAGCAGGTCGTGGATGGTCTCGTTGTAGATCTCAAAGTAGGAGAGCACGACGCGCAGCGCGGCGCCGCGCGCGTCCCGCCCCGCGAACAGCGCCTCCAGCGCGCGCGGGACCAGGCCGGGGGCGCGGCGGCTGCCCTCCAGCGTGAAGGTCTTCCCCGCGGCGGTGATGCCGTAGGCCATGATCAGGCTGGAGTGGGCGGGGTCGGAGAGGCAGTCACGCACCAGTGCGTCGGTGGTGGCCGCGTAATAGTCGGCCTGGCTGGTGTGCTCGTCAAACACGGCGGAGAAGGCGTAGGTCTGGCCGCGGTCGCCCGCCGCGTAGGCCGCCGAGCCGGGCGGCGGCGCGATTGCCAGGCCGTGGCGCGAGGTGGCGTGGATGCAGTTCTCGCTGTCCCAGCGCGGCGCGCCGGCGGTGATGGGGGGGCGGATGCGCACGCACACCGCCAGCTGGCGCAGGTCGAACTGGTCGTCCAGGCTGGCGCCGGCGCAGGCGCGGCCGGCGGGCGGGCGGGGGCGGGGGCGCCCCCGCTCCCGCGGTCCGTGCCAAACAGGCTCGCCAGGTTCCTGTGTTGGGGGTGGTGGTGAGGGGCAGGGTGGCAAGTGGAGGGATAGATGGGTGTTCGAAGCTGGGCTGGCCAGCAAGAGGTGGTCCCTGGCCGTCGGCAGGGAAATACGAGGTCCTGTTGAAGACCAGGGCAGTAATCACCCTCCCACGGGACCGTCAAGATGGGAAGCAGCACCTTGGTGCCTGCTGTAATCATGTGTAGGCTCCAGACGAAAGGTCGCATGCGTGCCGCCCCACCAGCTCCGGAACTGCACAGTGACCCCTTCCAACCACCCCTGCCCCCTGCATCGAGTACCTGGGGTTCAGCACCGACAGGCGGTGGCCTTCGCCCTCCGCTGCCAGGTGGGCCAAGGCCAGGTCCATCTCATTGTCACTTTCGGGGTCCATGGCGCAGCGCGCCCCAGGACAGGGGTCCGAGGTCGGGACTTCGTCGTGGGTTGGCGGGGAGCAGGGACCGCTAGTCAGGTCACAGCAGGGCGCACACACGTCAGGTGGCGATCGCGCACATTATTATTGGTCATTCTGCGATTGTACTTTTTCCAACTGATTTGGGTATGCCTGCAGGGCGAGGGAGCCAGGGCTCCCACGAGCTGTCGCGGCATGGATTTTCATGTTGCGCGCTGCGAGCACGCGCAGCACGTCTTCACTCGGAAGGGGTTGCAGGCGAGCCCTAGAGTATGGGGCTTTCCGCAACGAATTCTGCGCGGTGTCGAAACACAAATAAAGATCCGCAAAAATCTGCCATAAGTAGCCCAGATCGCTGCAGGCTGACTCACTTTCCAGAATCCGGAATGCTTGCATAGTGTGTTCCTGCGTCGGGTGCAGGGCCGTCGATCACCAGCAGCAAGCGATGAAGGCCAATCAAAACCTGACTATAGAGGGGCACAAGTCGATCCTCGTGCCCTACAGGAGGGAGCATGTGCTTCCTTACCATGCCTGGATGGTGAGTGGACCCCCATGACTTAAAACATATGCAGGATCCTCCTGGTATTGCAGGTGGCTTGAGGCCCTGGGTCTCATGTGAAGCCTTCTCCATTCCGCAGGCAAGTCCTGCATTGCAGGAAGCTACCGCCTCAGAGCCCCTGACCCTGGAAGAGGAGTATGAGATGCAGCAGAGCTGGTGCGAGGATGAGCAAAGTAGGTGTCTGGAGTACTCTGACCATGCAGTGTCTTGCCAAAGATTGCTGGTCCTGGATCTTGGGCTGCAGTATTCCGGAGAGAACATCAGTCTGGGTGCTGCCTGACTTCGGTTAAAGGGCATGACCCCAGTCACATCGTCAAACCACCATAGAGTGCACTTTCATCATTCTGGACAAGGCAAGGCCGGACACACCAGGGTGTGGAAACCACGGGGGAGGTGAGACTGGCGTCTGTGCCGTGTCCCTGTAACACTGGTCGCACACCAAATGGCTGCGGATTCCCGTACAGTTCGATGATAAATCGCAATCTCACACAGGCATGGCTGGTGACGTAAACCTGTTCTGGAATGACCATGATGATCCAAATGCCGCAGAGATTGAGGTAGGCAAGGCTCCATGGTATGGCTCTTGCACGTCCTCCTTGTGTTTAGTCCAGGTGATCCAGACAATGAAACCCCTCACCCTTTGGCCTTGACTGCAAGCTAACCCCCCTTTGTCCAATTGAAGGTGATGGTCGCGGAGAAAGGGAGCCGGAGGCATGGCCTGGCGCGAGAGGCGTTGGGCATGTTTATGGCGTACGCTGCTGACAAGCTGGTATGTGGTGGGTGCCGCAGACTGCCAGCCCCATCTAGGACTGCACTGACGGACAAAGGGTGTCAGTCTTGCTCTTTGCACATGATGATACTCCAGTATCCAATGCACCTCCCTGCAGGGTGTGCAAACGTTCCGAGCCAAGATTGGTGAGGCCAATGTCGCCTCCCTCTCTCTTTTCAGGACGCTAGGATACAGGCATGTCTCGCGGTCAGAATACTTCAAGGAGGCCACCATGGAAGTGAGGGCGTGTGACTTGCAGCCTCTCTCCTTTGCTCCTGGGTATGGCACGTACTGTAGTGATCTCTAAGATGACATGAACGAAGATGTTACAGTATTTTACCTCTTCGTGTCGCGAGATAGTGCGTTGCCGGTGTGTGGATCTGTGCTCTGTCGGACAGGTTTCAAACGACGATCACTCGCCGTGCCCGCCCAGCATCCGCGTCACGGGGTCGACAAGCGTCTTGCATCGAGTGGGCGAGGTCCATCGGGCCGCGACACCCCATCCTGGGAAGCTGCAGGGATTGTTTACACATATTACTGTTCACAGGAACCTGGCTCCGCTCTCTCTGCGCGCTGTCTCTGACCAGTGAGGGCCGTGCAATGTCCGACAGCTGCACCGGGTGACGGACGTACGCAGAGCCTCTCAGGGTCTGGACGCCAATGGCCCGAACCAAGCAAAAGCAGAAGGTGGGAACTCGGAGATCATCCGCACGTTTCCCTGTCTTCGAAGGCACCGCATGCCCCTCTCATCCATTCCCCCCCTGTATTGCAACAGTCACCACCAAAGCGATTCGGAAAGGCTGCCAAATCCCCTTCCAAGGCCGCTGGAAAGTCAGTACCACATGGCTACGAAATAAGTAAGGCACCAGGGAGGAGGTGGGCTGGGGTGTAGACCGCGCATTTGTGTTATGTGGTGAGCACCCATCCACCAAACTGGGGCGCTGCTGACAAAGATCCGCTTCCCTGCACCTGCAGAGCGACCTCATCGCTATCGGCCAGGGACCGTAGCCTTGAGAGAGATCCGGAAGTTTCAGAGGACCACAGACATGCTCATCCCCAAGCTCCCTTTTGCCCGTCTGGTGTGTTTTTGTGACCTTGACTCCCTGTGGGGTGTCTGCACGAGCTTTGCTTGTTTAATGACACGGTTCCCAGCACTCCATGCACAACCTACTGCTGTGCAACCTTTAGTGATTGTTGACTACCGCTGTCTAAACACCATTCATCCTGGGCCTGTACAGACAAGGGAGATCTCCAATGAGATGAGCCCCGAGCCGTTCCGATGGACGGCTGAGGCGCTCCTCGCGCTCCAAGAAGCATCCGAGGACTTCATCGTGCATCTCCTGGAGGACACCAACCTCTGTGCCATCCATGCGAAGCGTGTCACGATCAGTGAGTTGTGGGGACCCAACGATGTGTGATGCGAGCATCACACATGGATCCGCGTGTTCATTGGTGCTCTTCCCCCCGTTGACCCAATTCAGTCGCCCTGGGCGGCACTGTATACCATCCCTCTGTCCCAACCACCTCCTCCCCTCTTGCAACGCAGTGCCAAAGGATCTTCAACTGGCACGGAGAATCCGGGGCCCCATCCTCGGCGTGGCATCCTCCTGACTGTCGCGCGCCAGCGGGCCTGCCACTTGGCGCGTCCTCTACAGCATTCCCCCGCCCTGATCTCGCCATCCCCACCCTTCTGCTCGGCCCCTCTGACCACAGGAGGTGCACACAGGAGCAGCCCTTGATTACTCATCACCTCTTACACGTTGACGACTGACACACACAATGCATGCTGACGCACTGCAGCCTGTAAAGGAAAAATCTGCCATTCAATCCACTCGATGTGCCGGCCAGGACCTTTGGATACAGAGAAGTCACTCTGAAGCCAGCAGCTGCTGCCAATTCCTGGAAGCCTGGGTCGTTTGCAACCCCGCCTCGGATGCCAGGAGGGTGACCTCCTTCCAGGGCTTGGGCAGATCGACGTCCAGCACCTCCTCAACAGCATCCACGACAAACGCGCTGACGTATTTTGGGGGATAGGGGTACGAATGAGGAAATCACGAGTGCGAGCAAGCCACCCTCCCAGGCCCTGCCAGGTCCTGGTTCGACACGCAGCCCGCACCCCGTCAGGCGGCCATCAATGGCCCCCCTCCGACGTCAGACCGCCCTTTCCGCTGCACCCCCCAGCTCACTTTGGGATGGGCCCTGCCCCCGTCTCGTGCCCGCTGCATACGCTGAGCGCTGCCTGGGACTGCACCAGATCCTCCAGCCGCCCTGTGTGCATCACCAGGGTCCTAATATCAGAGCCCTGGACCGCCTCCTTGATGCCTGAAGAGGGCGGCGCGGGCAGGGACGGCGATCGTTTTAGTAGGGGCCAAGACTTGCAAGCAATGGCATTGTGCTTGTCATCCACAAACAATCTGCCTGCAAGCAAGCGCCTCCCATGCTCATTCCCCGCCTCGCACCCGCCAGGTCCAGCCCAGGCTGTCCCTGCCCGTCAGTCTGTACCAGCACAAGCTTGGGCGACTCGCCGCCCTGCGCCGAGAAAGGGGGAATGAGATGACGATGGACGGGGGATGGCATGGTATCATGGTCAGGGGCGCTGGCATGGCCCGGGCCCTGGCGCCTCCCCACGGCCCCAAGGGAGTTGCAAGAGAAGCACTCCCTGGCCTCCGGTCTTCTCAACCCCACCCCACCCCAACCCAAGAACTCCCGCCCAGGCACCACGCGCCAGACTCACCGTGCGGCCGGTGGCCGCGATGGAGCTCACTGCCAGCCGGAAGGAGCCGGTCTTGAAGGCCGGGTTTAGCGCGCCGTCGGCCTCAAACTTGGACAGCATGAGCTGAACGCTGTTCACATGCTCCAGCTGCAGCGCGGGCGCATCAGGCACCGTCTTGGCCCGGAAGATGGGCGCAAAGCTGGAGAAGGGCACCGTGTGCGTCTCCCACACCCCTGCGTGCATCGGAAAGAGAGGCGGTGAGTGAGATAGAGGGGGTGAGGCAGTGTGGATGTCAGGCGGCAGGGCGCGCAGAGTTGTGGCGGCCAGGCACAGTCGGCGTCCCTACGGCCCGCACCCCGACCCACGTCCCTTTTGCCCTTGACCAACCGACCTGGCTTGGTGTCCAGGTACGAGGTGTAGGCGATGCCGTCCCAGTTGGAGTCTGTGCGCAGTACCAGCTTATACCGCAGGCCGTCGCCCTGCAGGCGCAGGGAAACCCCGGTCTGGCCACGCAGGTCCAGCGCCGGCTCAAAGTTGCGCGTCCGGACCTGGCGGGGCATGGGAAGAGGGGTGGCGATGAGACCATGTGACCGACATGGGGAAGGGTACGGTGGCATATAGGCCAGCAACTACGCACGTCCCATGCGGCCTTGCAGCCCGCTCCTCGGCTCATCAACACATACAACCCATTTCACCCCACCCTCTGGCTCAGGATACCTCCTGGCCCCCATATTTATCATTCTTACCGAGGCAAAGCCGCCGCTGTTGGCGGTGGTGACCTCGCCGGAGAACACGCCGGCGGGGCGGTCTCCGCCCTCGCCCCCGGCGTCCTCCCAGCTCCAGGCGCTGCGGCTGGCGCCGCCCATGACCACGTCGTCCAGCGAGCCCCAGGTGGGCTCGCCCTGGGCTCCCGCAGCCGCGTCATACAGCGTCACGTCGCCGCCGCTCAGCGCGGAGAGCGCGGCGCGCAGCTGGCGCTCGGCGCCCTGTCCGGGGACGGCGACCACAAAGCGCACGTCCGCGAGCTGCCCGGGCTGCAGGCCGTTCCCGTTTTCCACCAGCTCAACGGTTCCGGGGCCGGAGGCGGAGTGCGAGGCCTGGGTGGATGGTTGTTTGGGGGGGGGTGGCTGCAGGGCATGGTGTGTTGTCATGGCGGTAAGCACACACCAAACAGGCATTCCCCCTCCCTGCAGGAACCTCAGTCCTCTTACAAACCACTGCCCCGGATCCAGCGCTCCCCAGCACATACCAGGGCGGGGGCGGCGGCAGGTTCCAGGATCTGGACACGCCTGCCGTGGTCCAGCAGGGTCGTGGCCAGGCGGGCGCCCAGGTCGCTGTCGGCGCCCAGGAGAAGGACGGCTGGTCCTGAGGGGCCGGGGCCCTCCCGCCCCGCGTTCACCAGCTTGACTGCGGAGGGCGCTGGCGACTGCGTGGCGGAGGGGCACGCCAGGGGAAAGCTGAGACGCAAGCCTCAGGGGAATGTAGGACGTCATCGGCACAAGGCCATCAGGTGCCAAGAACCCGCGCCACAGGCTCGAGGTGCTAGCTGGTAGGAGCAGGCGGGCGAGGGAGGAAGCCACCCCTTCCACCAAGCCCCAATTCCAATGACATGCTGCAGCAGCCCTCGCACCTCCTCCTCGGCATTGGACTGGAACAGCAGGCGGGTGGGGAGCCGGACCAGGTCCTTCAGCATCTTGTCCAGGGGGTTGAAGAAGGTGACGGTGCGCAGGAACCTTCCAAATTCCCAGGGCTGTCGGCCTGACTCGCCCTCGGCTGCGAGGGGTGCGCGCATGGGGAGCACAGGGTCACCACCGAGCTGATTCCCCATAAACACCGGGCGAGCAGCCCCGACCCACCGCTCCATGCATCCACCTGCTCGGACGCGAAGGCTGCCCCTCATGCACTGCGCTCTGCTACCAGGGCGCTGAATGGGGCTCTGAAAACCCCTACCCCTCAGCTCAGATCGTGCACGGACTGGTGCGCGCCCGCTGTCGGGACCGGCGGTGAGAGCGCACTGTGTAACTGCCTTGGACATTGGCGTGATATGGAGGAAGTAACTAACAAGCTTATCCCTTCTAATTGCCTCCTAACGCAGGCTTGTCGACGCCGATCACGGCGTCACGTCGTCATGCGATTCGACGAGAAGATTCGAGTGTGGGGCCCAACATGGACAGACGATCGAGGAGGAAGTTACAGAGAAATGGACTTCTCAACTAATGAAATCTCGGCAGTCTTTCTGCTGGAGGGGGATTAGGGATAGCCATTCAGATGATTGGGAAGTGAGAAGTGTGTGATGGGAGTTTTGGACTTCCTCAGTAGCATTCAGCCATGGCTGCCAAACAGCATGTACCTGCAATTCCCAGTAACCAAGGGAGATATACAGTGTAATGCAATCGATAATGTTGTCTACTGACGATTACTTCCCTATTTGTTTTTACAGGGTTCGATGTGGGATGGGCGGTTCCCCCCTTCACCGATCTTGCGCCTACACTGTGGAGAGGAGAGGTAGGAGGAAAGAACGCGCAAAGGCCGCCATGGCGCAGGGTGCTCGTATAGAGGAAATCGACCCCAGTGTGCCCTCTCTCTCCGGCGAAACTGGTCAAGATGGTGCGTTGCTGGTCATACGGGGGGCGGAGACACACCGCTCTTAGCTTGGCGCACCGAGCGGCCTCGAAGGAGGGCCTGGCGTGGTCGGGACCCTGCTGGAGGCCCTGACTGCGCTTAGAGCATCCAGTGATTGGCTCAAAACGCTCTTTAACTTCCCTTTTTGCAGCCGTCCCAGAAGTCGTTCGCCATCAAGAAGAAGCTGGCCAAGAAGGCCAAGCAGAACAGGCCCATTGCGCCGTGGTTCCGCTTCAAGACCGACAACAAGATCCGGTGAGTGCTGCATCCTAAGCAAGAAACTATATACAAGGGATCTGCGGAGTGTGGGCTGAGGAGGAGTCGTTGCCAGCCTGGTAGCCGGGGACGTAGGCCCGGGCACCACCCACCGGGTGAAGGAGTTATTCCCCGTTGGCCCGAGGTCTGGTCTACAACCCCTCTCCTTCCCCGTATCGCGCTTAGGTACAACGCCAAGCGGAGGCACTGGCGCCGCACCAAGCTGGGCATCTGAGCGGTTCCCCCTCAATGTCTTGCTGGACTGGATTGGGCATGCATCATGCCATGCACTCTCCTGTGGTGTAACAGGTTCGTCCTGGTGAACACTTACCAGCTCGAGAGCTCGAAACCTATTGGGAGTCTGGGAGACTGCAGGTCACACATCTACGAGATGAGCGGCTCATCTGGCGGTGGTTTGTCAGCGCTCGAAGGGCAACCTGGAGAGCAAACTAGAGTCGGCTTCAGCCTGTCTATATTACATCAGTTCTTGACAGAGGCAGAGACATCTCCCCGCGCTCCCAAGTCTGTAGTGGCGACGCAACTCCTAGAACTGCACAAATACTTTGTGTATTTGGCGTGGGTTGAGGCCTTTCCGACAGGTCGGGCACCGTTTCTGTGTTTTGATGGCACTCATCAGACACGCTGAGCAGTACACATGCCTGTGGTGGAGTGGGGTGGTGGTGACCATGCTTGGTATCAGGCGTGCATGAAGGAAGGCCGCATGCTAGACTGACTTTCACAGCGACCCCTCTCTGCGGTTCCCAGTTCCACCCCTTGTCAGAGCAGCCTCTGGTCACAAGCTCCTCAGCAACTCACCCACAAGGTCCACTGGCCATACTTCTCCCAGTGCTCCCTCCCATGGGCTCCATGCAAATGCCGCACTTGGGCCCAGGCTGCACGGGGTCGAGCATTGCCTGCTGGAGTTCAGGTGGAGCCGCCTTTGCCCTTGGCACAGCCGGCAGCTTCAGGGGGCCCCAGCCAGACCCCTCTCGTCGGCGTTTGAAGGCGGGGCGCTGCACGGGGACTACAGTGGAGGAGAGGACCACTAGGTCCTCCTGGGACGCGGGAGGCGACCCGTCGAGGGCCACCTCATGGACAGAGGGCCGGGGAGGGACCACTCGACGAATCCGCAGCGGAGGGGACACCGTGCTTGGCACCGAAACGCCGTGGGACCTCCCAGAGAACTCTCCGGATGCCCTTCTCTGCTGTGTGAGGCAGGTAGGGCAGCCACGAATCAGGACTGGGCGTGTGCATGCCCGGCAAAGAAACCCAACCTCCGCCCTGAGCCTGCCACTCACCCGTATCCTCAGCGCGTCGTCTTCTGGATCTGTGTCTGAAAGAATCTCTACAACAGTGTTCGCCACGGGAGCCAGGGCGCTCTGTTCGCTCATGGCGCCCTGGCCTCGGTATCCCTGCCTCCTACAGCACTCGACCAGCAGGTCCCGCAATGGAGCATAGACAGGAGCCGGCTCCCCTGCACTCTGCTGTGTATTCACGGAGGAGTAACAACGCCTTACTTCATGCAACTCGAGCACAGCGGCTGCTGTAACCCGGATGTCAGAGCTCGACAGGCCCAGGCTCCCTTGAACAACATCGTCAGAGCCAGAAGATTTCACCCAGCTTTCTTCTCGGTACCCTGTCCCCGTCACCATGCGCGCAGGGCCTTGCCCCGGCCAGGCGGGATGCACATGCCTGGCAGGTATATGCGATCTCCAAGCACAAAGCCAGATCACCTGCATTGTCGGCATAGCCTCTCGGACGACGTTGGGGGTCCCGGCACATGCGCTGAAGCGATCAGGCACTTGAGTCCGTCAGGATGGCCCAGGGCAATCACACCGACCTCCTGCGCCAGTTTGGGCTTGCACGCAATCCGTTTGTGGATCGCACCGCCGAGAAGACCTCCCTGGACCCGGTGTCCCTGTACGTCCACTCCGACCTGCATGGCTTCACCCCCTCTGGTGCGTGAAGGAAGAGGCCCAGCAGGTTATAATGTGGAATGAGTATCCGAATTCACGACCCCAGTGCGAGCCATTTCCCACGCCCTGCGTGCAGAGACCACCTACATCTTCTTCGGGAGGCGGGGAAGCGGCAAGACCACCATCCGGCTGAGCATGCAGAAGGCTTATGCTCAGCACAACGAGTCCGTGAGGGCCAGCGGCGTGTCCCGCGGCCACTTCATCGTGGACCTGTCGCGCCCGGGCCACCTCACCGCCTGCCTGCGCACCTTTCAGGAGTCCACCGGCTGCACTGACGACAACTGGGACGCCAGCTTCGGTGCGGTGATGGGGGATTGTGGAAGGGGGAAGTCTGGAGTTTCATGTGAGCAAGTAGCGGCGGTGAAAGGTGTTGAATGGCGAGCGTGGTCCGGACAGCAGCATGCTGGGGTTCTCTGTCAGGGCAATCGCATGCGCAGCCTGCCCTGACCTGCCAGCCCCTTCGGGCCCCCACCATCCTCCCCCCCCCCCCCTCCCTCAACCCCCAGCTGACAATTGGACTTCGGCCGACATGGTGGATTGCATGATGTCGTACGCGATGACGCAGCTCGTGGCCAAGGTCACCGACTCCAAGTCCGCCACCGCCCAAGACATGCTGGTCCGCCTGCAAGCAGGTAACATGCATGGGCTGGCTTGCGAGCCTCGGGAGGGGGAGGAAGGGGGTGTGAAGTGGCGACCGTCTTGCCCGGCATCACTTGCCGCCTCTGCGAACCAGGAGCCTGGATCTGGACGCATGCCGCGGGGCACTGATCCAAGGTTTCCGCCTCCAGTCGCAAACTCCCAGGCACCCTCTCCTCATACAAGCTCGCTCACCCCTCACCCCGTCACCCCCCGCTCAGACCCTGGCGCGTGCAAGGCCTTCCTGCTCATGTCCCACCTGTACGCGCGCACCGACTCCAACAGCCTGGCCTTCCTGCGCGCGGCGCTGCTGCCGCGCACGAGCCTGGCGCTGACGCTGGGCGTGGCCGGCGGCGCGGCGGCGGGCCTGGCC